>NC_042997.1:134307141-134317141 GCF_006345805.1 Octopus sinensis | reverse complement strand
TCAGATATGCAAGTCCAAGAGATTAGGAAGTTCAGTCAAGTTCAAAGTAGGGTAACCACGTGAGCGTATAATATATAGTTGAAATTTATAGAACAACAAAAGACGAAGACAGGTGTAAGGATAACAAGGCAGTGTATTAGTTTGACGCTCTGGTAAATGAAAAAGTATTTTATATTTCGAGCCTACGCTCTTCCACAGAAAGGAATAAGAGAAAGTAAACAGAGACGGAATGAAAAAAAAAGTGAGTACAGTCTATCGCAATATAAAAAATATAAAAAATTAATACTTCAGCGTCTAAAAAATGTTTTATTAAACATTATAAAACCTAGAATAATAAATATATAAAAATACGTATATATAAGAAACATATGAATACATAAGGTACAGATAAAAGTTCATCGATTAAGAATTTTTTACGACTAAAAATTACTTTTTAGATAAAGGGAAACCTTTTACGAATAGCCGGTGTCCAAGCAAAAAAAAACATATTTACAGTCCCTATGGCCATTTCAGGGGTTCATCAACGTAGTCAATGCACAAGGATTGATTACGGTAATGACTCCTTCGTCAGGGGAAAATAATGATAATAATAATAATAATAATAATAATAATAATAATAATAATAATAATAATGATAATAACAACAACAATAATAATAATAATGATTCCAGGATTACTACCACCCCTACAGGAAGTGCAAAAAATCGTATTAACTAGAACGGCTCATGTACTGAGAAGAGCACTATCGTTGTGAAAATAACATCCATCCATGAATGTATTTATTTATTAATTTTTAAATACATATTTTATCTGTGAATTTGCGCGTGTAATCTGGGAATGCATGCAATGCCCTTCTCTGCCCTAAGTGTATGGAAAACACTCGGCGAGAAACGGAAGAAAATTTGAAGAAAGAAGGAAAAAACAGAATAATAATAATAATAATAATAATAATAATAATAATAATAATAATAATAATAATAATGATAATGATAATAATAATAATAATAATAATAATAATAATAATAATAATAATAATAATTATTATTATTATTATTATTATTATTATTATTATTATTATTATTATTATTATTATTATTATTTTCCCCTGATGTAGAAGTCATTACCGTAATGTACCCTTGTGCATTGACTACGTTGATGAACCCCTGAAATGGCAATAGGGATGTAAATATGTTCTTTCTTTTTTATGCTTGGACACCGTCTTTCCGTAAAAGGTTTCCCTTTATCTTAAAAAGTAACTTTTAATCGTAAAAAATTCTTAATCGATGAACTTTTATCTACACCTTATAATAATACTGTGCGTGTATTAGTAAATGATTTTGCAGTGACGTTTACTTAACCTTACGTCGATTACGAGCTTATATACTCTCCTATGATACAAAAGTTTAAATTTATCTGTACAATATCAGAACAATCAGGAAATGTTGAACAAGTTTAATCCCCTTCGATCGATGGTGAATGTCTGCTTTTGCCTGGGGGCATTTTAAACGGTAAAGAAAACATACAGTGGAGGCGCATGGCTTAGTGGTTAGGGTGTCAGCATCATGATCATAAGATTGTGGTTTCGATTCCTGGACCGGTCGACGCGTTGTGTTCTTGAGCAAAACACTTCATTTCACGTTGCTCCATTCCACTCAGCTGGCAAAAATGAGTAACGCTGCGATGGACTGGCGTCCCGTCTAGCTGGGGAACACATACGCCATAGAAACCGGGAAACCAGGCCCATGAGCCTGGCTAGGCTTTAAAAGGGTGTGTTTATTTTATTTATTTTTTAAAGAAAACATACTGCTAGTGGCTACACTGAGCAGACTCATGTATCGCGCACTCAAGTTTATTGGTATTTTACATTGAAGTAGATTTGACACTAAAGATACAAGACAAATCTGAATAGGGAGTGATTCTGGTTTCATTCCCACTGTGTAACACCTGAGGCTAGCGTCTTCAGCTATAGAGTTAGACCCACTCAAACCTTGTGAGTGGATTTGGTACACGGAGACTGAAAGAAGTTCGTCGTCTATGTGCGTAAGTATGTGTGCATCAGTTTGTAAGCGTGTATGTGTGTGTGTATGTGTGCGTACATGTGTGTGTGTGTGTGTGTTTGTCCCCTACAAACGCTTGACAACTGGTATTGATGTGTTTATGTACCCGTAACTTAGTGGTTCGGTAAACGAGTCCGATAGAATACATACCAACATTAAATTTTTCAAATGTATTGGGAATCGATCCGTTGATTAAAATTCTTCAATATGGTGCCCCAGTATGGCCGCAACCAATTGGCTGAAACAAATTAAAGATAAAAGATAAGTGATAAAACAGGATAAAATCTTGGGCGACAGAAAAATATTTTTAGTCCATTTTGTCTTTCTATGGTGTGAATACATATTCGCGCATGCGTTTACGTCTATATCTGTGTGTGTGCGTGCGTGTGTGTACGCTTGTCTATGTGTTTGGCATGTGTGTTTTGTGTGTGTGTGTGTGTGTTTGCTTTTTATACTGTTTGTATCCGTGCCTTTTGTATAGATTTTACTTCCATTTTTTCATTTATTTAATCATTTTAATCTTTTTTATCTTTTTTCCTTCCCATTTCGTCTCAGGTATGTGTGTGTGTGTGTGTGTGTCTTTCGTATGTATATGTATATGGATTTATGTATTATACTATTTATATATTTCCCCATTCTGTCTGTAGTCCTGATGTTGCGTAATGTGGTGTTGTGGATGCTATTGTTCCATTCGTGCTTTCTTTTGAGGGTTGGACAGATTACAGAGACCACACACATACTAATAGACAGACCAAGCCATGTATATATATATATATATAGATAGATAGATAGATAGATAGATAGATAGATAGATAGATAGATAGATAGATAGACAGATAGATAGATAGATAGATAGATAGATAGATCGATAGATAGACAGATAGATATGTTTCTTTATTAGCCACACAGGGCTGCACACAGATAGAACAAATTACAAGGTAGAGCTTTTCTTTTGAAGGTTTAAAAAAAAAAAAAAAAAAAAGGAAGGGGGAGTTTCGATCAAAAGGGATCGTAAAAGGAGAGAGGGAGGACAAAAAAAAGGGGGGTTAAAAAAAAAAAAAAAAAAAAAAAGGGGGGGGAGAGGAAAAAAAATTGATCAATAGGGATCGTTATCACAGAAATGTCAATATGAAGTGTAAAGGGGGGGACAGGTGAGGTTTACCCGTGGAAAGAAAAGCCTACGGAAAAGACCACGGTAACCTCGGTCAATGAAGTCACATTTTATATTTCTTTTTTTTTTTTTTTTTTGCAAATAAGCAACTCTCTGTTTTCGATTTCTGGGTTCATAGGACTATGCTCAAGGTGGCTTCGTCATTCATACGTGCCATTCTTGCTACATTCACCCATCTTTTTTTAAAACATTCGCTAGACAAAACTTGCCTCTCTACTCTCACTTTCCTTTTCAAGTGGTACTTGAAGAAGTTGATGAGAGATTGACCAGAGAGGAAAGTGTTTGTCTCCAATCCTTTCAGACGCGTCCACCAGATACATTCCTTCGCCATAGCCACAAGGATGATGAAAATAGCTCTTCCTTCCCGTTTGAAGGAAGGAGGCGTGACAATATTGACGATAGACTCAGCTGATAAACCGACTCGTCCCACACGTGGCAGCAGTTGTTCGACATAAGCCCACAGGTCGGAAATTGTTGGACACTGAACGAGTGCGTGCAGAACGGTTTCGTCGCTCTGACCGCATCTCGGGCAGGTCGGCCCCGTGTTTCTCGAGCCGTGTCTGTAGAGCTTATCCCGAACGGGTAGCGCTTCTCGGTAGCACTGCCAGGCCAGGGATCTCTATCTATCTATCACAATGGACGGACGCTAGTCATATCGGCTCCACGTAAGTTGGCCACTTTTACATGTTTAAAACTCCTTGTTGTCAAATATTTTGTTTTAATCGTTGTGCAAGTTCATTCACTAAAAAACCTGAGAATTATTCACGTAGAATTCCGCCCCTGTATGGGCGAAATTACAAAAAAACTTTCAAAACTTTCGTGGGTTTTTTAGCCATTTTTCATTTTGAAAATGGCAACTAGAAACCACGTGGCTAGCCCGCCAGTCATGCAGAACGGTAGCAAAACACTATTGCTACCACTAGCTGCTAAACATCGCAGCGTGAACACCGCTGTCACCACCATCACCACCACCAACAACAACAACAAATCTAACGTCGCATTCACCATCGCCGCGACCAAAGACATTAACTTAGATTTCCCCTCACTCCCCACACCACTTGTTGATGATAAAGGGACAGAGAAAGGGATTTCAAAAATGAATACAAACGAAAACATGAATGCCAGCACCACCACCATCACCACCAACAACAACAACAACGAAATTGGCACAAAGCCGCCTACCAAAGACAACACCGCCAACACCAACACCACTACTACGACGTCAAATGCTACATCCAAGCCTTCTGCTGCTAATACCGCCAACACCAACACCACTACCATGACTTCAATTAACACTGCCACAATTAACACTTCTACTGCCAAATTCAAAACGAATTTTGCGGACGTAACAAAACAAAAAAGAACAATTGTAACATTCACCACACAAGAGATAAACCGCACAAAGGCACTCTTCTCCAAAGAAGGAGACAAATTGCACCTTCATATTCCACAACACATCGTGGAAAACACACACAAAAAAACAATAATTTATAAAGTAATAAACAAAACAACAAGAAGAACAGAAAATGCACCGCAGGAAAAAATCGATAAATGCCTTCGTCCTGTATGGGACTCCAAGGAATATATCAGTTGGGGAAACAAATTTGGTACAGTCCAAGTACGTTTCCTCAACGAAAGTTTAGCAAAACGTTTTTCCACGTTGGAGCTGCATTCGGACGACTTGGTAATGATACCAGTCTACTTAAACAAAAGGGTCACGAAAGTCCAAATAAAAAACATACCATTTGATGTCGAAACACAATGGTTGGTCTCTGCCATCTGCTTTGAAATGTCAGAGACAATGTCAGAGACAAACATCCTGGAAATCGCGGTTCTAGGAGAGAAAGACTATGTGGGCAAATCAATCGAATTCCTGCTTCAATTGGATGAAGCAGCAAGAGAGAAGATACCCACCGCTATAGAACTGCCAGGAGGCTACAAACTCTATATAGTGGTAGAGGGCAGGCGACCACGCTGCTATTTGTGTGGAAGCGAAACACACTTGAAAAAGACGTGCCCAACCACTGCACACCAAGAGCAACAACAACAACCACTACCACAACCAAAGCACTCCGGAAAAAAAGCTCTACTACCCACACCACCATCAACACAGAAGACAAGAGAAGCACACCAAGCTAATCCGTCATCAACCAAAAACCACTCGACACCTGAAAAAATACCAACACCACCATCAACAGCAAAACCCAAAGGAACAGAAAAACAAAGAAAACACACACAAACTGATCCCCCATCCCTTATACCGCACTCAACACACACAAACACTCAACAACCAACAACAACGAAAACAACAACACAACCACTTACACAGACATACATAGAAGCCCACAACATACCCCTACCCCCTTCTGATTCCTCAGAAATTTCGTCGGAAGACGAAAGCAGTGAGGAATGGCAAATAGCTACAAAAAGAAGGAAAATAAAGAGCAGAAACACAACCAAACCAAATGCAAACACGAACAAAGCAGGGGGAAATACATCTCCCGAAGACATTTCAAAACCCAACGCAAACAACAGCCACACCAACACCACAAAAACATATACAGCAAACATGCTCACAGCCATAGACACCAAAAACACAAATTTGATGGAATACATCCAATCAAAAACAAACATAACAGAAGATGACATAAAAACAAACAATCACCCATACACAACACCACCAGACCACATCAAAATATTACACATCTCCAAAAGTCTGCACCACACACTCAAAGGCATTTTCCCCAGTGCGGTTGGTAAATGCCAAAAATATCTCACAAAGAAACTGTACTGGGATCTTCTCGAGGACAAACCAACGGAGGAGAAAGCAAAAACTTTCGAGCAGTAAGTAACCCTCTGTATTCTAATTCATTAGAACTATGATCAAGATTGGTTGTGTAAATGCGCGTGGCTTGGGGTCCCCTTGGAAACAAGGGTACCTCTTAAATGACATAAAGTCACATAAGTTAGAAATCATAGCCATAAGCGAGACCAGACTCCACAATCCGCGGGCCCTAAAGACCATGTTTGGCGGACAGTTCAACATTTATTTTTCCCCCTGTCTGCCGAGAATGGGCGGTAGTGGCACCGCGGTACTTTTTCACAAGAGTCTGGATCTCAATGTAAGGACAATATTCGTAGACCCGGAGGGTAGACTGGTCGTCCTGGATGTCGACGGCAGCAATGGGTGCGCTTTTCGACTCGTATCAGTTTACGCACCGCCCTTAACAGGTCGGGCGGATTTCTTTCAACGTCTAGAAATTTTCTTGGGAACGTCTCGTCCTTTACTCTTAGTGGGGGATTGGAATGCTACCTTGGACACGCATGTAGACTACGTGGGTAGAGATAGGAATAGACGGGGATGCAAATGCCTCAGAGACCTGCTCAGACGCTTTCAACTGTCTGACAGGTTCCGACTAGACCACCCGAATGCGCCAACGTGGACATGGAGCAACCGCATCGGGTCGTCGAGATCGTATCTAGATAGGATACTGTGTAGGACAGTAGATAGAGATAGCATAGGATGTCCACAATTCCACATAGTCAGCTACACGGATCACAAACTTGTGACATGTACGCTAGACTTAGGTAAGACACTTAGGCAGGGTCCCGGATACTGGAAACTAAACGCGTCTTTCCCATCGAGACAAGTTTTCAGAGACCGGATTAGCACACTAGTAAAGAGGGCTTTGACGGGAGCCATCATCAACAACAAATGGTGGTTTGCCCTCAAGAGAGCAGTAAAAGCAGAAGCGATTAGGTACAGCAAAGCACTAGCCATAGATAGAAATAGAGTAGAGGGTGAGCTAGTTAAGAAGCTAGAAGAGGCAATTAGAAGCGGCATCGCATCCGACGTTTTGGCGGCGAGGTTGGCCCTCGACCAACACTTCAACGCCAAACACGAAGGATGTGCTGTCAGAGCTAGGATGCGTGCTCTAAGGAACGAAGGTGTTGGAGCCGCGAGAGAGGCCCGGGTGGCAGAGGCGCAACAGGGCAACAAAGCCACCATTCGGTCACTGGTAGATGAACAGGGGCGCGAATTGCTCGAGCCAAGTAAAATGTGTGAGGCCTTTCAGCAGCATTTTGCCCGACTGTTCGGAACGAGTGGAGGGCAAGAACGTAGGGTGGACTTCAGTGCCTACCTACATAGCCTACCACGACTCTCGACAAGAAAGGCAGGGTGCTGCGAAGGTGCCATCACGGCGGCGGAAGTGCGGGAAGCGATGGCAGAATGCTCGAGGGACAAATCACCGGGTTTGGATGGTCTACCCTACGAGCTTTACAATTGAATGTCAGACTTGTTTGGAGATCTCTTGGCGGCGGTGTACTGCAACTGGCAGCAAAACGGGAGCATTCCTGGTTTTGTGAGCCGAGGAGCCGTAACACTGCTGAAGAAAGATCTAAACAAGGGAAATGTAATAGATAACTTTAGGCCCATCACTCTGCTTAATGCAGACTTGAAAATTTTGGCCAAGTGCTAGCCAAGAGGTTGGCGCTTGTCATCGAGAAACTGGTCGACAAGGCGCAAACATGCGCCGTGCCAGGCCGGACCATCCATGACAACCTCCATCTGATGCGCTACATCATAGACAGGGTAGTTAACGAACCTGGCATGGGTGGGGCCCTGATCAACTTGGATCAATCGAAAGCCTTTGATAGGGTAGACCATCGATACTTGGAGGCAGTCCTGAGAGCGGCTGGTTTCGGTCCCGTCTTCCGCGGCTGGATAGCTGCCTTGTACAGAGGCATCCGTTCGGTAATTCGCGTAAATGGACATCTATCGAGACCTTTCGACATTGCACGTTCGGTCCGTCAGGGATGCCCCCTCTCGGCGCTTCTATACGTATTGACTCTTGAGCCACTACTGCGGAAGCTGGCGACTCTAAGGGGCATCCCGCGAGAATTGGGATGCGGGACGAGCGTGTCTGCATACGCGGACGACGTCACCGTCATAGTGTCTAGCCACGAGCACATCGAGCTGGTCGGCGAGACACTGAAAAACTACGAAGCGGTGACAGGAGCGAAAATCAACCGGGAAAAGTCAGTGGGCTTGCGACTAGGCACCTGGAGAAGCAAGCCCATGCCGTCCACCAGCGCCTCCGTCGTGGGACGCTGGACCGACGGCCCGGTTGAGTTGCTCGGGGTCTGGTTCGGTCCGGACCTCCAAGTGGAGAAGAACTGGAACGAGATAACGAGTAGGGTGGTCACTCTCGCCCGGCAATGGGCCGAGAGGAAACTGTCCCTAAAAGGTCGAGCGGAGGTGGCGAACACGTACATCGCGTCCGTCATCTACTACCGCCTGACCGTCGTACCTTGTCCCGACCCTACCATTACCAAACTACAACGCATCCTCTTTCGCTTCTTGTGGAAAGGATGCGTCCCGATGGTCAGGCGATCCATTTGCTGTCAACACCCGTTAAAAGGAGGGCTGGGCATGCCGTGGTTGATGATGCGCAGACACGCGCTGAGACTGCGACATCTCTGGCTCTATGTAGACGACGGTGAACAGGTGTGGTCGCCGTTTGTGAGGCACGCTTTCCCGCAGCTCGTCTCCATGACCGAACTGCAGTCGTGGATCAAAAAGAGGCCGAGGAAGGGCGAATGGCACCGCGAGTGTCGCGTTGCTCTCAAGCAACTCTGCCGTCCTGGGTCGACCTTAAGTGACTTCAACACAACCAAAGCATTCTATAGGGGTTTAGTGGAGGGGAGGTACGACGACGAGCTCGGGGCGAACCTGGACGTCGACGAGGAGTACCTGACCCGCCTGTTCGGGACGACTTTCGGGCCAGGGCCCATGGATAGATAGATAGATAGATAGATAGATAGATAGATAGATACACATATATATATATGTGTATATGTGTATGTGTGGATGTGTGTGAATGTGTGTGTGTGTGTATCTACTGTTTGTGTTTGTCCCCCATCACCGCTTTACAACCAGTGTTGGTGTGTTTACGTCTCCAACTTAACGGTTCGGCATATGGGATCACTAGGATATAAACTAAAACTGAAAAGTCATGAGATTGTTTTGTTCGACAAAAACCTTTCATAGAAGTGACCAATATGGACGCAGTCAAACGGCTGGAACATATAAAAAGATACATTTATAATACGTCTCATTGTTTTAATTTTTTCTTCTATTGATACAAAGACTGAAACTTTAGGAGGAGAAGTAATCTAAATGGCGGTGCCCCAGCATGGCCACAACTCGTGAGCTGAAGCTAGATGAAATAAAATATTACATCGACTCCCGGCTGTGACGGATTTTATCAATCGTGAAAGAATGTAATGCAAAAATCGGCTTCGGCGGACATTGAACACAGAACGCAACGAGTAGGGATTTTGTCCACCGCCGTAACGACTCTACCAGCTAGTCGCTTTTTCTCATTCTTTTGACAAGAATTAAATAACAGGCAAGAAAGAGTGTGAGAGACAAGGAATAGAAGTATAATCTTTTCTACTATAGGCGCAAGGCCTGAAATATGTGGAGAGGAGCTACGTCGATTACGTTGACTCCAGTGCGTAACTGGTACTTATTTTATCGACCTCGAAAGGATGAAAAGCAAAGTCGACCTCGGCGGAATTTGAACTCAGAAATGTAAAGACGAGCGAGGAACGGAAGTATACTAAGAACGGGGAGTCGCAGTTAAAAGAAATGTGTGAACAAATGTCAAACAGTTGTAGTTTCACAAAAACACGGACAAAGAAGGAAGCTTTATTCGATGTGAGAAACGACGCATAATAAAATGAATAAAATTATAAGAAAACAATG
>NC_042997.1:134289641-134304641 GCF_006345805.1 Octopus sinensis | reverse complement strand
CTATCATCCTCGTGAACACAAGCACACACGTGAACACAATACACACACACGTTGGCCATTTTCGCTTTCTCTTGTCTTAAAAAAAACACTTTTTCTATATCTCTCCCTTTCCGGTCACTTCAATCATGTAATCACACACGTTTCTTTTCCTCTTCTCAGCTATGTTCTATTGTACTCTTTCTGATGAAGCGTCAAGTTAATGCATTTCATGTGTACGTCCTTTTTGACTTTTGATATTTTGTTATTTGTGATTTTTTAAATTTTTAATATGCATATATGTATATTTGCTGAGACTCCCATGGATTGCACTAGGAAAATTACCCTCCCGGGTACAAGTCCGGGCAAGGATGTTTATGGAAGACCAGCACTTGCCCATGCATACCAACCTCCTCTCTCCACGCCATCTGTGTAATCGAAGGGAAAGGCAAAGGTCGATATTGCTTGGCACCTGTAACTTCGCAACTCATTTCTACAGCTGAGTGAACAAGAGCAACGTGAAATAAAGTGTCATGCTCAAGAACACAACACGCAGCCGAGTCACGCACACACAGAGACAGACAGACAGACACACACACACACACACACAACACACACACACACACACACACACACATATATATATATATATATATATATATATAGAGAGAGAGAGAGAGAGAGAGAGAATTGTGTCAAGAGCCTATAATTCTTCGAGGGATGCTAGCATCCTAGCTCTCCAATCTGCATCAATGTTAAGTGAAGACCCTGATGAAATACACAATTAACCAGTTTCAATATGAAAATTTAAACTAAATTAAATTAATTTAATTCCTGTAGGTCAACTAACTGAGTAAGGAAACAACTGTAGGAATGGAATTTCATTATATGGACTTGAGTATCTTTGAATAAACTGAGATCTGCAAGACAATTTCTCCGTTTCCTTCGTTTCCTCATTCATATATATAATATATATATATATATATATATATATTATATATATATATATATATATTATATATATATATATACATATATATATATATACATATATATATGCATATATATACATATATATATATATACACACACACCACACACACATATATATATATATAATATATATATATATATATATATATATATATATACATATATATATATATATATAATAAATACAACTTACACGCACGCACACACGCAAATATAAATATGTGTGTGTGTGTACATACATACACACACACACACACATATATATAATAAAATATTAGGGAATAAATCCAAACTTACAGGAAAAAATCAGATTTAGGATTAAATCCAATTTTATAGTAAAATATATTATATTATATTAAATTAGAGATAAAACCACTATTAGGCAAATCAAACAATGAAAAACGTAAGCCAATACATAAAATTAATTAATTTATATTATTTTAAATATATATCAAAAGTATTAAAAGTTTAATAAAAGATAAAGAGTAAAACACTACGATCGTTTCATGGCTGTACAATTCGTAATAATTCGAGTTATGGTTACAGTCAATCTTCAGGTTAATTGAAATATCTAAAATATAATCAGAAATATTTAAACAATATTTTTAAGATATAAATAATATAATAATTTTACTTATAATAAACTCTATTATCAAACTAGAAACATAAAACTTAACAATTATGATTATATCAAAATCGACTATAATGTTAAATATTAATTTTAATTTATAAGGTAGTAAACCCACCAATAATCTAATATCGGTATTAGTCTATATCTAATTACATAAATATTTAAAAATGACTAATATATATAAATTATCAATGAAAATATATAAATGTATATAAATATTATAACTAAGATCTAAAATAATCTCTATAAATAAATATATATGCACATATAATAAAAACCTAATAAATTAATTTTTCATATTTAAATATGAAATAGCTAATTTCAAAATACAAATAAACAAACTTAAACGAACTTTCGGAAATCTTATGTAAAATACTTATAGAAATAATCAATTCGTACTAATATAGTATCGAATAAATACTATAAATTCTATAAATATAATTATCAATGGGAATAACTAGCGAGTATCAATTTAAAGAAATAACTAAGTTATGCAATTAAATTAGACATGGCCTGGACCAATCTTTAGTCGAAACATATCTAAGTTTATCAAAGTTTACCTAATTTAATTATAAATTTAAAACTACAATTAATACTATTAAAACATGTATATACAAAAGCCTAACTTAAAACACCTCGTATGCTTGCTATCAAATAACAAATCTATCGCTAAGTAGTATCTTACGAATAAACTTAAATTTAATATCTAATAATATAGAAAATTACGATAATTAGATCATTACATAAACAACGATATTTACATAAGGAAAATATTATTACTCCAAAGACTTATACAATATTAAAATTTACAATTTGAAGATTTTAAATAAATACATACTTATCTTAGCGAAGTTTAGCAATGAACTAAAATTTTGAATCGGAAAACGTCTTTAAGCGTTTATAAGAATATTCGTGGAATTACGTTATTAGCAAAAAAAGAATAAACTGTTGAAGAATTCATTAAGCGTGAGGAACCTACGCTTTATTAATGAGATTGTGAATGGGAAAATTATTGGTTTATCATTGTAAATAGAATGAAGTCGCAAATAAAGAATAAAATCTCTCTATACTATAATATTTATTAATAAAATAACTATGATAAATAATATTTAATACAAAATAAATTAAATGATGTAAATGATTAAAAACCACTAATTATTAAATATATTCTAAAAATCTAATATGATTAATAAATATATAAAAAATTTATTTATATAGTAACCCTCAACATATTATAAAGTATTTCCCATGCCCTTATAATTATAAGCAAAAATTAGTGATCATAACATAATCTATAAATACTTATCAAAATTTGTAGTATAACTATACATACGTATACATAAATATATAAAAATATATACATACATATACATATATATATACATATATATATACATATATACATACATATACATACACATATACACATACATGCACACATACATACATATACATATATACACACATATATACACACACATACACACATACACATATGCACACACATACATACATGTACATACATACAATACTCAATATATACACACACCCACACACATACACATAAATAAATGTATATACATATACATATATACACGCACATCAACATATACACATATATACATACACACACAACCACATATATCATATAATAAATACATATATAAATATCTATATTCATACTACAATACAAAATAGAGGTAAATATTAAGTTAAATCTAAATAATTAATCTACTAATCTATACTTCTATATTAAATAAAATAGATTAAATAAACAATAAAATAAATCTATTTCAAATATATAGAGATTACATACAAATAGATTAATATAACAAAAATTATAATTTAACGAAGTTATAACAGAAATATAACAAAATATATAAAATAAATAAGATTGTAACTTACCAGACTCTATATTCAATTAACCATTAAATATTTATTAAAAATGTATTTAGTAATAAAATATTTAGTAATAAAATGAACAACTATATATAATCTAACTATAATTAAAAAAAGAACCTAAATAACTAAAATAAACTAATATAATAAGTACTACAAATCACCTGCTATATTTAGAATACTATTACATAAAACAACAAATAGGGAGCTAATTAAGGCTAAGAAATATTCATCATTTATCAAGAAATTTATTATATAAGTAAAGTAACTTGTGTCTGCATTTTATTTTGCGCTCATCACAGATATTCACTAAATTATCATGCTTATAAAATAAAATTTCCTTAAACTCATTTAAACATAAATAACAAAAATTCGCTCCTATACTATATGATTTAGTCTTACTAATTATTTCCCAAGATAAATTATAATTAATATTTTGGGATTTAAGTCCCCAAATGTACTTGCTAAGTCCAGTGGAGTTGATTAAGTTTTTATTTTTAAATGAATTCATATGCTGCGCGATTCTTAATTTTATTTTAGAGGAAGTGGACCCTATATATATCGCGTTTGAATTATTATTATTCTTATTATTCTCATCATGTAATGTAACTATACATTTATACACTACATCGTTAATATCATATTTAGTTTTATCTCTACATGTACAGTTAATTAGTGTCTTATCTTTATTATTGGTATTATTATATAATTTATTTTTATAAAAATTATTCAGTTTAAATTTGTTAAAAGAAGAAATAATGTTACCTACACTATTAGTGGTAGAATAACCTACTCCAAAATTATTACTAGAGAAAATGTTTTTATATTTACGATTATCTCGAATAAATAGTTCAATAATATCTAAAATTTCTTTAATAATGTTCGTTTTAACTTGAGCACCATAAGGAACTATTAACCAAATTTTATTCTTATTTTCCTTCTTCTTATTATTAAAACTGTCATTATTATTGTTATTATTATATTTCTTTATCATATTATAATTATTATTATTAGATTTAAATTTATAATTAACATTTAAAGAATTATTAAAGTTATTAATTTTATTTTTATTTTTATTGTTATTTTTATTTATATTATTTTTAATTTTATAATTTCTAAGATTATTACCACTATTACTAACAAAATTATTATAATAATTATTAATAATTTTATCTCTAATATTAATAGTTATATCTTTATTTTTAATAAAAAATTTAATATTACTATTATAACCTGCCTCTCTAAGGGCCTCATTGTAATAAGGAGCATGTTTATTAAAAGTCTCTAAATCATAAGAAAGTAATGATATACGTTTACTTATATTATTAATCAAAGATATTTATATATAGTTGAAAAATTTCGTTATAGGTATAAATATGCCTTAAACAAGTATAAAAATGGAGGAAAAAAAGATGTTGAATCAAACTTAGATTTAATAATTTTGATTGGGCATCTTTTTTCCTCCATTTTTTATACTTGCCTATACCTATAACGAAAGTTTTCGACTATTAATTTCATATTCTTATTACTTGCTCTGGCTGTTCTTTACAAATAGGATGAATCTTTATTAGAAATCCTTTTTTCTCTCTCTTGGATTTCTCAAAAAGTTTGAATTGTTCTCTTTGAACCTATCTTTTCTCATATATATATATAATGTGACAATTATTCGGTAGCCATGATAAAACTCCGAGTTTCGGATGTCGGGGTGGAAATCCACGCCGCCATCTCTTCAGTTATCCGGCCATCGGAAACACATACTACAATTACAGATAAATTCCTCTATTTACATAATATCGAGGTCTCATTCATTCTTTTGCTGTCTTACCATTTCTATCAATATGTATATATATATATATATATATATATATACGAGAAAAAAGCAACAAGAATGGATTAGTTTTTTTAGTACAATTGTTTCATACAAAGACAAGCTTTATTAAAAGCTGCAAATATTGCAGCAAATACAAGTGTCCCGTACTCATCAGCTAAAACACATATGAGTTCTCCAAGCATCCTAGTGTAGCCTCACCCACTAGGATGCTTGGAGAACTCATATGTGTTTTGGCTGATGAGTACGGGACACTTGTATTTGCTGCAATATTTGCAGCTTTTAATAAAGCTTGTCTTTGTATGAAACAATTGTACTAAAAAAACTAATCCATTCTTGTTGCTTTTTTTTCGTTTATAATCACCCCACATTATTGTATGGTTAATACCATATAGGTTTCTGGTGCATCTAAGTTAAGTACCACATTCAAGTGAATTCATTAGAAGTGACTTGAATCTTAATTACTTTTACTATATATATATATATATATATATATATATATATAGAGAGAGAGAGAGAGAGAGAGAGATAGATAGATAGATAGATAGATAGATAGATAGATAGATAGATAGATAGATAGATAGATAGATAGATAGATAGATAGATATATGATAGATTTCCTTCACATTCTGCACTCACGAGGATTTGGTTGGCTTGGGGCTATGGTAAAACCCGGAATCACGTGATTCGAAAGTACTTTCTAACGACACAGGCACGCCTGTACCTATATAATCATATATATTTTTATATACATAGGCACAGCAGTGGGTGTGTGGTAAGAAACCTACTGCCCAACCCCATGGTTCCGGGTTCAGTTCAACTGGATGTCACCTTGGGCAAGAGTTTTCTACAATAGCTTCGGGTTAACGAAAACCACGTGAGTCGGTTTGGTTGAGAGAGAGAGAGAGAAGGAGAGAGAGAGAGAGAGAGAGAGAAGGAAAGAGAGAGAGAGAGAAGGAGAGAGAGAGAGAGAGAGAAGGAGAGAGAGAGAGAGAAGGAGAGAGAGAGATTGATAGAGAGATAGATTGATAGAGAGATAGATAGATAACTTTCTTTATTGGCCACACAGGGCTGGACACAGAGGGGACAATTACAAATGTAGAGCTTTTCTTTTCGGAGGCGGAAAAGTAAAAAGAAGAAAAAAAGGAGACAAATGTAAAATTTCGATCAAAAGGGATCGGAAGAAAAAAAAAGCGATCAAAAGGAATCGTGTATCACAGAGAGAAAAAAAATGTTTTTTGAAGTTGCAAACAAGATTAGGTTCATCCGTGGAAAGAAAAGCCTACAGAAAAGACCACGGTAACCTTAGGCAGGGAGGAAAAAAACACAAGAGTGCAAAGTGCTCTCTCTCTCTCTATTTTATGATTTACAAGATCATGCTCAAAGTGGTTTCGTCACTCGCACGCACCATCTTTGCTACAGTCACCCACCTTTTTTTGAAACTTTCACGAGACAAAACCTGCCTTTCCATTCTCACCTTCCTTTTCAAAAAATAGATAGACAGATTGACAGATAAATAGAGATAGATAGATAGATAGATAGATAGATAGATAGATAGATAGATAGATAGATAGATAGATAGAAATGTATATGTGTGTGTCTGTATGTGAACGTGTGCGCGCATACGCTCGTGCGAGTGTATGTATGTATATAACTATGTACGTCTGTGTTTGTCCCCTAGGACCGCTTGATATATCTACGTTTCCGTAAACTTAGCGGTTTGGCATAAGAATCCAATGGAATAAGAAGCAGTCTTTAAGAAATGAGTCCTGTCGTCTATATGTTCGACTAAAATCCTTCAAAGTTATGCGCCAGCATGGCTGCAGTTATATGACTGAAATAAGCAAAAGATAAACGACGTATATACATACCTACATATACATACATACATACACACACACACACACACACAGAGTGAGAGAACAGCAGGGATCGCCACCCACCCCCCTGCCGGAGCCTGGTGGAGCTTTAGGTGTTTTCGCTCAATAAACACTCACAACGCCTGGTCTTGGAATCGAAACCGTGATCCTATATATATATATATTATATATATATATATATATACTTTGATACTTATATATATATATATATATATATATAGGATCACGGTTTCGATTCCAAGACCAGGCGTTGTGAGTGTTTATTGAGCGAAAACACCTAAAGCTCCATATATATATATATATATATATATACAGGTGGGCTGAGGACAACAACATGCAGTTTAATGCAGGTAAGTTCCAGGCCCTGCGCTACTGGCACACAAAGGTAAACGACGTGAAGACTGGATACACTGGCCCAGGAAGAATTGCAATCCCTGAGTCAAAATCAGTGCGTGACCTGGGCATTGACATGAGCAATGATGCATCTTTCCAAATGCATATTGCTAATCTGGTGATAAAATGCAGACGGCTAGCTGGATGGATTCTCCGAACTTTCAGAACAAGAGAGAAGGAGACACTGATGGTCCTATGGAAAACATTCGTCCTCAGCCGCTTGGACTACTGCTCCCAACTTTGGTCACCACACAATATAAAACAAACAGCAGAACTCGAAGCAATTCAGAGAAGCTACACAAAGAAAATCGTCTCAATGCAAAATGTCAGCTACTGGGAAAGACTGAAGGTATTAAACCTCTTCTCCCTGGAGCGGAGGCGGGAGAGATATGCAGTGATATACATCTGGAAAATCCTGGAGGGTCTTGTCCCAAACTTTGGCATTCAAAGTTACTCCAACCGCAGAACGGGGCGCCGCTGCGTGGTGCCAAGGATTCCAACATCACCATCAAAATACAGGTCCAGATACTGCAACAGCTTGGGTTTCAGAGGACCACAGCTCTTTAACATCCTCCCTAAATGCCTGAGAGACTTACATGGTGTGGATGTGGGTTTCTTTAAAACTAAACTGGATCTCTTCTTGTTGGGAGTCCCAGATGAACCTACCTCACAACAGGAGACGCGGATGCGGGCAGCAGCATCGAACTCCCTTGTTGATCAAGTGCCACGTATCAGAGGTGGATTAACAAACTAGTGTAGCTCATTCAGCGGTGGTGCCCCAGCATGCCGCGGCCTTCGGGCTAAAACATTTTTAAGGATTTAAGGATATATATATATATATATAATATAATATATATATATATATATATATATATACTAAGCAATAAGGGTTTAGCAACGAGTTGCCTTACCACATACCGAATTTAGAAATAGCAGTCAAAGGGTTATAGCTATTTCTTCTACTAATATATATATATATATATAATGCAGGTAAGTTCCAGGCCCTGCGCTACTGGCACACAAAGGTAAATGACGTGAAGACTGGATACACTGGCCCAGGAAGAATTGCAATCCCTGAGTCAAAATCAGTGCGTGACCTGGGCATTGACATGAGCAATGATGCATCTTTCCAAATGCATATTGCTAATCTGGTGTGATAAAAATGCAGACGGCTAGCTGGATGGATTCTCCGAACTTTCAGAACAAGAGAAGAAGGAGACATGATGGTCCTATGGAAAACATTGTCCTCAGCCGCTTGGACTACTGCTCCCACCTTTGGTCACCACACAATATAAAACAAACAGCAGAACTCGAAGCAACTCAGAGAAGCTACACAAAGAAAATCGTCTCAATGCAAAATGTCAGCTACTGGGAAAGACTGAAGGTATTAAACCTCTTCTCCCTGGAGCGGAGGCGGGAGAGAGATATGCAGTAATATACATCTGGAAAATCCTGGAGGGTCTTATCCCAAACTTTGGCATTCAAAGTTACTCCAACCGCAGAACGGGGCGCCGCTGTGGTGGTGCCAAGGATTCCAACATCACCATCAAAATACAGGTCCAGATACTGCAACAGCTTGGGTTTCAGAGGACCACAGCTTTTCAACATCCTCCCTAAATGCCTGAGAGACTTACATGGTGTGGATGTGGGTTTCTTTAAAACTAAACTGGATCCCTTCTTGTTGGGAGTCCCAGATGAACCTACCTCACGACAGGAGACACGGATGCGGGCAGCAGCATCGAACTCCTTGTTGATCAAGTGCCACGTATCAGAGGTGGATTCACAAACTAGTGTGGCTCATCAGCGGTGGTGCCCCAGCATGGCCGCGGCCTTCGGGCTAAAACATTTTTAAGGATTAAGGATTTATATATATATATATATATATATATATATATATATATATATATATAGATATATATATATATATCTATATATATATATATATATATATATATATATATATATTATATATATATATATATATATATATATATATATATATATATATATATATATCTATATTGTATAGAGGGCATTATTACACATAAATGCCTCACACTAGGAGGGACAGAGTCATTACTACCAAAATTATACTAATCATACCCAAATGCAGTTTTTCAAAGCAAGACATTTAAAAATGAATTATGTTCTGTATCACCGTGATTTCACATACAACTTGCGTCTAATGATCGTCAGCAGAACTGATTCTGAATACATCATAAATAAACTAACCTTACGTAGCGAAGACGAACAGACAACTGCTCACTCCGGCCAAGTACATGGAATCTTTATAAATCATATATCCGGTAAATGGCGGGCTTTTTACGAACTGCATGTCGGGTAATGAAAAGTATTTCGGAATAAGTTTAACAATTAAGGATAATCTCTTAATAAGGGATCTTAACAAGAAATTATCAGGTAGCTAGCGTGAAAACCTCATAAAAGAAAAGAATCCGAAAATAATTTTTTTCTTCTGAACAAATTAATTATATCTATATTGTATAGAGGGCATTATTACACATAAATGCCTCACACTAGGAGGGACAGAGTCATTACTACCAAAATTATACTAATCATACCCAAATGCAGTTTTTCAAAGCAAGACATTTATTATTTTATTATTTTCGGATTATTTTCGGATTCTTTTCTTTTATGAGGTTTTCACGCTAGCTACCTGATAATTTCTTGTTAAGATCCCTTATTAAGAGATTATCCTTAATTGTTAAACTTATTCCGAAATACTTTTCATTACCCGACATGCAGTTCGTAAAAAGCCCGCCATTTACCGGATATATGATTTATAAACATTCCATGTACTTGGCCGGAGTGAGCAGTTGTCTGTTCGTCTTCGCTACGTAAGGTTAGTTTATTTATGATGTATTCAGAATCAGTTCTGCTGACGATCATTAGACGCAAGTTGTATGTGAAATCACGGTGATACAGAACATAATTCATTTTTAAATGTCTTGCTTTGAAAAACTGCATTGGGTATGATTAGTATAATTTTGGTAGTAATGACTCTGTCCCTCCTAGTGTGAGGCATTATGTGTAATAATGCCCTCTATACAATATAGATATAATTATTTGTTCAGAAGAAAAAAATTATTTTCGGATTCTTTTCTTTTATGAGGTTTTCACGCTAGCTACCTGATAATTTCTTGTTAAGATCCCTTATTAAGAGATTATCCTTAATTGTTAAACTTATTCCGAAATACTTTTCATTACCCGACATGCAGTTCGTAAAAAGCCCGCCATTTACCGGATATATGATTTATAAACATTCCATGTACTTGGCCGGAGGTGAGCAGTTGTCTGTTCGTCTTCGCTACGTAAGGTTAGTTTATTTATGATGTATTCAGAATCAGTTCTGCTGACGATCATTAGACGCAAGTTGTATGTGAAATCACGGTGATACAGAACATAATTCATTTTTAAATGTCTTGCTTTGAAAAACTGCATTTGGGTATGATTAGTATAATTTTGGTAGTAATGACTCTGTCCCTCCTAGTGTGAGGCATTTATGTGTAATAATGCCCTCTATACAATATAGATATAATTAATTGTTCAGAAGAAAAAAATTATTTTCGGATTCTTTTCTTTTATGAGGTTTTCACGCTAGCTACCTGATAATTTCTTGTTAAGATCCCTTATTAAGAGATTATCCTTAATTGTTAAACTTATATATATATATATATATATATATATATATATACGGAGGCGCAATGGCCCAGTGGTTACGGCAGCGGACTCGCGGTCGTAGGATCACGGTTTCGATTCCAAGACCAGGCGTTGTTTGTGTTTATTGAGCGAAAACACCTAAAGCTCTACCAGGCTCCGGCAGGAGGTGGTGGCGATCCCTGCTGTTCTCTCACTCTTTCTTCTTTTGGCCTGCTCGCTTAGCCAGCGGGGTGGCGTCATTTGAAGGCTAAAACAATGCGAAGTGCATTGTGACCAGTGATGTGTAGCAACATCTGATAGTCTGGTCGGTCACGTGACGTGACGCGATATATATATATATATACAACTGGGGTTGTACACACACGCGCATACGCACACACATACACACACACACATAGACACACAAACACACACATATATATATACACATTCATATACATACCTACATACCTACCTATATACATACATATATATAAACTCAAATACACACACACACACATATACATATACATATATATATGTGTGTGTGTGTGTGTGTGTGTGTATTTGGGTTTATATGTGTGTGTGTGTGTGTGTGCGTATTTGAGTTTATATACATGTTGCATGTATGTAGGTAGGTATGTAAGTATGTATATGAATGTGTATATGTATATATATATGTAGGTATGTATATGAATGTATATGAATGTGTATATGTATATATATATGTGTGTGTGTATGTATGTGTTTGTGTGTGTGTACAACCCCAGTCGAGTACTTCCTAGTAATTCCCAATGCAACCGGAAAACATTAGCGAATTTTAAGACGCAAAATAAAGGAGCGTTAATTTATATCCGGTAATTTGATGAATCCGGTTTATTTTTTTTTTCTCAATCACAAATTTAAAATAATTGTAGTATGATATCCCATAAGTCAAATACAAAGTGTTGCGAGTTAATCTAACCCTGGTTAAATATTTGTTTCATTATTGTTTATTCATAATCGTTGGCGCGATATTATTGCAGCTTTAACTGATGCAGACGTTCACAACAATCGGGTTATTTTAAGTATTTTTAACACATTTCTTTTTTTCTTTTTTTTGAAGCGGGTGTTTACCTTTTACATTCTCAGTCAAATCTTTTGCACTACTGTATAGCTTTCTGTATAATGACCCCTCCCATATGTAACGAAACCGCAACTCTTTTACTCTTTTACTTGACTCAGTCATTTGACTGTGGTCATGCGGGAGCACCGCCTTTAGTCGAGCAAATCGACATCAGGACTTATTCTTTGTAAGCCTAGTACTTATTCTATCGGTCTCTTATGCCAAACCGCTAAGTTACATATGGTGGGAATGTGTTGGTAATATTAATGGATAGATTGAGGGAGGAGGGATATGCATGGTTAGAAAGAGGAGATAGGTCAAATCTAAAACAGGAAGAGAGAATGGGAAGAAAAAAAACAAAAAGGAAAAGGGAGGGAGACAAAAAGAAATGAAGAAAGAGGGAATGGAAAGTGAGAGGGTGTGTTAGTTAGTGGTCAGGATAAAGTGATAGGCGGAAGGGAGAGGTGAGAGGAAGAGAGAGGAAGAGATGAGAGAGTAAGGAGTAAAAGAGTGTGTATTATTAATGCTATTATTACTATTATTGTTATAACTATTGTTGTTGTTAATGGTACTATCTGTAAGCGTGGTAGAGGTTGTTGACGAGGGAAGTTAGAATCCAGTATTTTAAAGAAGGATTAAGCTAAGTTCTTACCACTTACTTAGCGTTACCCGACACTTTTTGGGTCTTTTTGACACCTATAACTCTCATACCCTATATTCATGTATATATATATATATATATATATATATATATAGATCAATAAATGGTGGGGTTGTGTTGACCGCACGTGGAGAAATGATAAGTAAGGAAAATTTTTTTTTAAAATGCAGAATGCTCAAATGAAAGAAAATTTTAATAAAATGAGAAATTGATAAAATATATAAATATATATTTATTCAACCGGTTTTCGTCATTGTATGACTTGTCAAGAATATTTATGTTTTAAGAAGTTTTTTTAAAAATTAGAAAGGGGAAAAAAAGAAAATTGCATTGTTTTTTGTAAAAGAATAATGATAAAAATGTACAAAAATTAAAAAATAAGTTCTCCGATACATTGTGAGTTCGTTGTGTATCTTGAGTTTTATGGTTGTTTACGAAAAAATTACCTTGAGGTGTTAAGATCCAAAGGGATTAAGAGCATGTGTTGTGTTGTGTTGTTAAATTCAGCATGTTTGCAGGACAGGAAGTAGTAGTAATTGTGGTCCTGGTTCTTCAGTTCCTGTGTTGTGAGTAAGGGGAGACAACTCTTTTGAGTTCTTCAATAAAACCAAATTATAAAGCTATCATTTTAGCTTCATTTGCATTATCTTTTTTATATAATTGCTTGTTAACTTAACTTTCAGATTTTAACACTTGATTTATATATTTTCTAATAATATAAATCTGCATAGACAATTGCATTTCAAATTGTCATGTCATTTATAATAAAAATGATAGTAATAACAACAATAGTAAAAATGATATTTAAAGAATATAAGTTTTAGCTTGAAGTGATGAATGCATGGTATCTTTATATATTTGTGTTAGTCCATCCATGAAGAGTGAGGTAGAGAAAGGAAGTTTGATCAACGAGGAGTTTGCATATTAAGTTGTGTATATATATATATATATATATATACATATAGATATGGATATAGACATATATTTATATACATATATATATATTTACATTTATATATATATATATACATATAGATATGGATATAGACATATACTTATATGACTAGGGCATTTTCTTATATACTTATATGACAAGGGCATTTTCAAGTCAGCAATCCAACTGACTTCTTTACCACTGCAGATATAAAATCGGAGGCAGCAATGA
The DNA here is from genome assembly GCF_006345805.1 of Octopus sinensis. Taxonomy (NCBI): domain Eukaryota; kingdom Metazoa; phylum Mollusca; class Cephalopoda; order Octopoda; family Octopodidae; genus Octopus; species Octopus sinensis. The sequence continues at coordinate 134,290,453 of NC_042997.1, read as the reverse complement.
TTGATTACATCAATATAAAGGAAGACGATGTAATAAAGGCTATTGATGAAATGAAAACAAATTCAGCTACTGGCCCAGATGTATTCCCAGCAATCCTTCTAAAAGTATGTAAGAGAGTCCTAGCAAGACCACTGCAGTTCCTCTTTCAGAGCTACCTTGCAACTGGCAAACTTCCAAGAAAACTGAAGGAAGGTAAAATATGCCCTATTCATAAAGGAGGTAGCAGAGCGGAGGCCAAGAACTACAGACCTACCTCTCTGACCTCACACATTAGCAAGGTCATGGAACGAATAGTCAGAAGGAAACTAATCACCTTCCTTGAAGAAAATGACTTGCTGCCGGACACCCAACATGGTTTCCGACCAGGAAGAAGCTGCTTAACACAGCTCCTACAACACTATGACTGGGTGCTGAAACGACTGCTCAACCACTCAAATGTGGAAGTCATATATCTCGACTTTGCAAAGGCCTTTGATAAAGTCGATAATGGAATGCTATGTCACAAACTGCGTGATCTTGACATAGTTGGAAAATTGGGAGAATGGCTTTATGACTTTCTGAAGGATAGAAGTCAGGTGGTAGTAGCCAATTGGGCCACTTCCATTAACACGCAAATAGTGAGCGGTGTTCTGCAAGGCACTGTTTTGGGACCACTACTGTTCATAATGACCCTCTCAGACATGCCCTCAGCCACGCAGAGAGCCACGATCACAAGTTATGCAGATGATACAAAAGTTTCACAGGCAATACAGAACCCTGAAGACATTAAGCACCTGAAATGTGAGCTGGACAAAATATACAAGTGGGATGAA
>NC_042997.1:134262141-134287141 GCF_006345805.1 Octopus sinensis | reverse complement strand
TTGTGATGTATATTGAATGAATCATTATGACACCGATTAATAAATAAATAAATATTGGTATATGAGAATCCAAAAATGTCTTTGGGATGCTTCAATGAGTCCTGATTTTGTTTTAGGCAACAATTAATAAATACGGGATGCATTGTGATAAATATAGACTGTGTCTGTTTACAATGCATAGAGTTATTGAAATGAAAACAGCTTTGTGTGTGTGCGTGTTTGTTTCTGACTGCTTATGTGTGTGTCTGTGTAGCAGTGACAAGATAAATTTGTATTTTAAAATTATAATGAACACATTGTGATCAGCTTAAATTTTTGTAATATAAAAACATTTGCTGTACACGCATTTGACATCTGATAGGTGGCCACTTTTACGACTCAAAATTTGCGGCGGTTATACTTCCATCTACTTTCCGTGCGCAAACACAAGCTGTTGCTACATCAATTACACTTGGTTTATACACATATAGTCCATCAACACATTCACCTGTACGTTTGAGGATAGTCATTTTTGTGTATACAGTTACACATTGGTGATTGTGATTAGAGTCCAGGCATTCTTTACAGCGACACACTACTTCTTGACGTAATGGCGGATAAACTGTTGAATCATGAGTAAAAGTCAAGTACCAAGGGCAGGTTGAACGCTCACGGATAATATTAGAAGCAACTGGAGATGTTGGGCAAGTTTTATCCCCAACGGTCAATGGCGATTGCTCACCTTTTGCTGGAACCAATTCAGCCGGTAGGAAAAAGTTATTGCCAATGGCAGCACTGGATAGTTTTTTGTAATGCACTTTCAAATCAGTAGGTATTTTACACTGGGTCGGAATAGCCGCTGAAGATACAATCCAAGTGAAGTTGAAGAGAGAGATTATAACCTGGATAAAAACCTGTGCGACAAAAAAGAAAATAATTTTGTCAAATGATGTATCTGAATTGCTAAAATCTCACGAATTTATCTGTATAAACAAATGTAAAAATAATACTTTAATAGTTCATGTGTTAATTTGCTATACAACATTGAATGAAAGGTTCAAAACTGTGTCAAAAAACAAAAGACAATTCAGAATCTATGCTTATATTTCCCAGGCTTTACTTGATAAGACTTAAAAATAGCAAAATAAGCGTTTGAGCAGAGAGAGCGAGAGAAGGAGAAGGGAAGAGATAGGGGAGAAGGAGAGGGAAAGAGAGAGGGAAAGAAGGAGAGGGAAAGAGAGAGAGGAAGGACTAAGAGATACAGAACTAAAGCAGGAAATGGGAGTGTAAGTAGACTTAAGTATATTTGTAAATGAACACTCGTGGTTTGGTAATAATATGCATAGGAAAAAAATATATTTCATGTGTTGTAATTTAAAATATGTAGAAACGTAAAATGCCTCGTAAACTGTGGAGATGACAAAACTTTATAAACATCTTTATTTATCAGTTTTACCAGTTTTTTAGCTCTATCATCATATATCTGTGTTAATGTTATTCTTCAGACATAGTCGCATCAAGACTTTTTTCCTTTATACTTTTAGTCATTCCTAATATATATAAAGTAGATTCAATGGGTTTTTTTAATGATTTTTAAATATATATTAAACAAGGCTCAGGAGTGGCTGTGTGGTAAGTAGCTTGCTAACCAACCACATGGTTCCAGGTTCAGTCCCACTGCGTGGCATCTTGGGCAAGTGTCTTCTGTATAGCCCCGGGCCGACCAATGCCTTGTGAGTGGATTTGGTAGACGGAAACTGAAAGAAGCCTGTCGTATATATGTACATATATGTATCTGTGTGTGTATATGTTTGTGTGTCTGTGTTTGTCCCCCTAGCATTGCTTGACAACCGATGCTGGTGGGTTTACGTCCCCGTAACTTAGCGGTTCGGCAAAAGAGACCGATAGAATAAGTACTGGGCTTACAAAGAATAAGTCCCGGGGTCGATTTGCTCGACTAAAGGCGGTGCTCCAGCATGGCCGCAGTCAGATGACTGAAACAAGTAAAAGAGTAAAAAGAGAGTAAGTGTTGAGGATAAGAAGTAGCTCTTTTACCCGTCTGTATATTCATTTGCATACGACACCCCACAGACATATATATATATATATATATATATATTAATGCACACACACACACAGTCCACTGATATAAAATATTAGAATGAAGATAGAACGTGAGCAAAATTCGTGTCAAAAGTGAATATCATAGCATTACAACACACACATTATGTGTGTGTGTGTGTGTGTGTGTGTGTGTGTGTGTGTGTGTGTGTGTGTGCACTATCAGATCTAAATCTGTAGTGATATTGGATAACTAGATGAATAGGCGGCAAACCAGTTTAAGTGGCATGAGTTTTCTGTAGGTTTGTATAATTTTTGCGTTAATGATGCAATGTATTTTATCACAGAATCTCAGTTTATTTTTTTCTATACACTGCTTCAAAAAATAAAAACACGCATATATAAAGAGTATAACACGTAACATACAGAAATACACTAGATAATGTTAACTACTGAAGTTTACTTACGTTGGCTATCTTCATTACACTACTTGTTCGTTCGGAGAGTGAATTTAGTTTGTTAATGAAATCGGAGTATGATATACTTTTATAGTTATACCAGCTTCCGGGGTTTATTACATATATATAGAAATGGAAATGTAGTTGCAGAATTCCCCGAAACTATGAATTTAGAAACGTGAACTAAAGACACTGTCAAGATTGCGGAAGAAGTCTGCATCCGGAAAGGTAACGGATCTGTGTGTCGTATATTTAAATATACTATAGTGCCCTATATAACTACATAGGATTGTATCTATTTGTTTCTTCATTGTTTTATTAAAGAAATGTTTTGTTGTAGGATTATTTCCGTTATGTTGTAATATACACGTGCTTAATTAGAGCATTTACTCTACAGAGACAATTACGTCCTTAACCAAACTAATATTGTAATGGGTGCGGACATTTAAGCTTGTCGGGGTGGAAAATTTGGGGGGTTTTTCGTGGGTTGGTGTGCAGTAAATGAGGCAAGGGGCAAGGAGGCATAACCATGGTCGGATTTATTAGGGGTCGAAGAGGGCAATTGCCTCGGGCATTAACTAGATATAGGGCCTCCTGCTATGAAGGGTATGTATCACACAATACAGGGGTGACTTTCAGCAATTTTGCATGCAGAGGCTCTTTTTCAGTAATCAAACATATCTTAAAAAATGTAATGAATCCTCTTTTTTAAAAAAATAACCGCAGTTTTAACATTAGTGACATCAATTTATTCAATTGAAGGACTCTTTACTACCCTTCTCCCAATACAGCTACAATTCCCATGGAAATTAATTGAATTCCTTTGTCAGAAAACAACACTCCTAAAAATGTATGTACGTATTTGTGCGTGTGTGTGTGTTATTGTGTATGTATACGTATGTGTGTTTGTGTGTTTGTGCATATGCCTGTGTGCGTATGTGTGTGTGGGAGAGAGTATGAATGTATATAGAGTTATCTATCTTTATATACATCCATACTCAGAGATTGATAGAAAGAAGTTATTTATTGTCTCTAGTTCAGATTCCTTCTTTCAAAGAATGACTGAGCACAGTGACCTTAGATTGACTACTGACCATTAAATACACACACACACACGCACACACACACACACACACATACACGCACACACACACACACCACACACACACACACACACACACACACACACACATATACACACGCTCGCACACACACATGTATTGCCATTGTAAACTAGTAAACTTCGGCGAGGCCTTGAAAACTGGTCATATTTTATGAAAGAGCAAGTAATATGTTCCAAAATTTAAATTTTGAATTTTGTCTTAACTATAAAATTACATCTCTTAACAACACAAAGCAATTTTTTAAGCTTTTGCATAGTACTTCTATGCCCAGATGTTTTCATTAAACAAAATCTTTTTCTTTTTTCACTATTGTTCGTCATTTTGTCGATTATTTTGTCGATTAGCTGCAGGAGAGTGGGGCAAAATTGGTAACTGGAGAACATGAGTTATTACCAATTTTTCGTTATTTTCTCACTCCTTGTTTGAAGCCATTACATTGCAAGTATTCCATCACCATTTTGTATTATTGCATCATTTGGGCGGGGGAGTAAACATTGGCCACAATTGTTGTTGCAAATGAGACAGTTTGAAACTGTAGATAACAGGTACTCTTTTATTCATTTACTCATTTACTTGTTTCAGTCATTTGACTGTGGCCATGCTGGAGCACCGCCTTTAGTCGACCAAATCGACCCCGGGACTTATTCTTTGTAAGCCTAGTATTTATTCTATCAGTCCCTTTTGCCGAACCGCTAAGTTACGGGGACGTAAACACACCAGCATCGGTTGTCAAGCGACTTTGGGGGGACAAACACAGACACCCAAACACACATATATATACATATATATATATATATATATATATATATATATATATATATTATATATATATATATATAATATATATATATATATATATATATATACATATATATAAATATACACATATACAGCGGGCTTCTTTTCAGTTTCCGTCTACCAAATCCACTCACATGGCTTTGGTCGGCCCGGGGCTATAGTGGAAGACACTTGCCCAAGGTGCCACGCAGTGGGACTGAACCCGGAACCATGTGGTTCGTAAGCAAGCTAATTACCACACAGCCACTCCAACGTGTATTTCCCCCAACTTTGACCCAAGTGTAATTGAAGTTGCTAATAAAATATCGAGATAATTTTGGGTGTTCAACAATTCAAATTCTTCCCTGTGTTGTGTTCCAAATCATTTTTCCCCACATTAATGTCTAATTTGATCATTTTCAATTTTCAAAAAGTTATCAAAACTGGGACAAGATGAGTAATGACTATATTCAATAATCTCTTCTTTTTAACTGCATGGTGCATAAATGTGTCAGGGAGAGAGCCTGGTGGAATTCTACTTTAAGTGCCTCATACTAAATCTCATAACGTTTTCTAGCTTTTGGAATTTTCAGCAAATTTTTGCGAATTTGTAATCTACACATGAGAATTGATTAGACTAAGAAAAAAAAAGAAAAAATATTTTGTGTCTGATTTAAGGGCTATTCAGCTGTTATTCTTCGCACATGTCACGACCACCTGACACATTCTTTGTTTCTTTGTCACTCTGAGGTATTGATACTTTTCAATATCTTTCTCCCATAAACACGTTTAATGGTCTGTTGCTGAGATTTAAGTCAAAATTTAGAACTGTTTGTAATTGATAAAAAAAAAATAATTCGAAAAATTAAAAAAAGGTTTTTTATAGTTGTATAAATTCTCGTGTGCTTTGAAAATTCCGAAAAAAAATCAAAATATTATGAGTGTTTATATGGGGTGCTGATCGTGAAGAAGCAATACAGAATATTTTAGGTTGAGTTTTTTATTTAGTCAAGTTTCGTTAAATTCATATTATGCCATTTTTCCATGATTCCTTTTCATTTGACCTAGATATTGATGTGTATGAGTTTGTTTTGTTATTGTTTTTTTTTCTATTCAAATGTAATTCTGGAGAACTGAAGAGGAAAATTTACCTCATCTTTTCTTATTCATTTCGACCCATCGAAATTTGTCTTTTATATTATATACTCAAAGAGAACGGAGATTATTTTCTGAAATAGTGTTCTGAATATGCTATAGTGTTTTTAACGCATTTAGAGAAGGTCATTTGCTTAGCTGATATAGTTTTGTTCGAAAGTAAACATTTATAAAAATTTTTTTTTTATTGCTCAAAGCGAAAATACAGTAAATATTACTCATTGTGCCCCACAACGCCTTACGGAGGGGAAACAAGAAAAACAGACTTTCGGAATATCATTATTACCACGGCCAAGTTATTTATAATTACGGCAACAAAGTCTACCTGCCACACTTCTCAGTCTATCATCACTGCTTTGAGGTCCTGGATATATTTCAGGCAATCAAGTTATCGACGTGTGATGATGTTTTCGTCTGCTTACATCACAATGACTAATTTGGATGCACCCTTTCAGCGCAAAACCTTCACAAGCACTAACAATGTGAGTCACACTTTCGACCCTCTTCCCATACATTCTCCAGAGGTCCGATGGATTTGTATGGTATATATTCTTTTTCACTGAGCTGGTATTCAGGGCCTGGTCCTGGGCCGCGATGATTGGGCTTTCAGTATTCTTTTATTATTATTATTATTATTATTATTATTATTATTATTATTATTATTATTATTATTATTATTATTATTATTATTATTATTATTATTATTGAGTGAGAGAGCTGTGCATGCCATCAAAGTGACACTCATCATCATCATTGTTCGACTGTGGTCGAGACAATGGAATTTACTATGCTACGCCAGACTTCACGGTCCATCATGGCATTACGGAGGTCCTGTTGCTGGATGCCTGTATCCCTGGGGTAACACTGGGGTAAAATATACGAAGCCCAGTATACCCATCATGACTACCCGCCTGATAATAGTACACCAGGCACATGCACCACAACCTTATGTGCGCGACATGGTGATCTCATACCAAGATAAACTGCACATGGCCTTATTATTATTATTGTTGTTGTTGTTGTTGTTTTTGCAGAGAAGATTCTATATCTATACACATTTATACAAATTTATACAAATTTATACAAATTATTGTTATTATTATTATTATTATTGAGTGAGAGAGCAGTGCATGCCATCAAAGTGACACTGGGGTAAAATATACGAAGCCCAGCATACCCATCATGACTACCCGCCTGATAAGGGTACACCAGGCACATGCATCACAACCATATGTGCGTGACATGGTGATCTCATATCAAGATAAACAGCACATGACCTTGCAGGTGGGGCCCAGTTAGAATTTTCTTCAGGTCGAGTAGCCCATCCTGCTCAAAAGGTCCCTGAATAAGGGTTGCTTTGGGATGATGAACGAAACACCCCTGTTTCCAAAGGTGAATTATTCAAACCCCAAAGAATCCCTCTCAACACATGGCCATGATGCTCCCCCACTACTTCTGCTCGTGATCAGAGATGCACATATCGTCAGCCACTGAGGGACATGCTCAACTGGTTAAGGTCAAACAACTGACAAACAAATCTGTGGTGTTGAGCAGAATATTTGCTGTAGCCCATCTTTTATACCAAGACAAAACAATGTACATGATAACACGATTATTATTATTATTATTATTATTATTATTATTATTATTATTATTATTATTATTACTATTATTATTATTATTATTATAATTATTATTATTGTTATTGCTATTATTATTATTATTATTATTATTATTATTATTATTATTATTGTTATTGTTATTATTATTATTATTATTATTATTATTATTATTATCATTATTCAGTAGTTTTATTTTTATAGCGTGCTTTCACTTCACTACCGAGCGCAGCTCTGTGTGCCTTGGGTATGTGCTGTGATTTGTTGTGATGCTCTGATGGTTATTGTATGGAAAGTGTTCTGCGTAGGATGTGTGCAGTGCCTAGTAGTGCAATTTTCTGTATGTTATATGTGTTTGTAAGTCCTGGTGTTTTATGTTATGTATTTGTCTGAATATTTTTTTATCATGCCTAATGCACCTACTATGATAGGAATTGTTTCTGTTTTTAGATTCCACATTCTAGTTACCTCTATTTCCAGGTCTTTGTATTTTGAGAGTTTCTCCATTTCTTTTAGAGACACGTTGTCATCAGCCGGTATTGATACATCAATTAGAAAGCATTTTTTTTCTCCATGATCTCTGACAACTATATCTGGTCTGTTGGCCTTAATTTCTCTATCTGTGTGTATCGGCATATCCCAGAGTATGGTTGCTTTCTCGTTTTCTGTGACCTTTTCTGGTGTGTGCCTATACCATCTTTTTTCTGTTGTTATTCCATAATGTTGGCATAGCTTCCAATGTATGTAGGTTCCAACTCTGTCATGTCTGTGAATATATTCCTTCTTAGCCATGACTGGGCAGCTAGAGATAATATGATTTATTGTTTCTTGTTCATCTCCACATATTCTGCAGTTACTTGTAATATTTCTTTTCATTACATGTTTTTGGTAATTTCTGGTGGGGAGGCTTTGGTCTTGTGCTGCAATTAAAAATCCCTCTGTTTCTGCTTTGAGTCCTGAGCTTCTCAACCATTGCTGGGATTTTTCTTTGTCTATTTCTTTTGCGTTTAGTTTAGTCCAGTATTTACCATGAAGGGGCTTTTCTTGCCATCGTTTTATCATGCTTCGTTGCTGTTCTATTTTTAGTTTGGATTTCATTTGTTTTATAGCTTTTGTTGTTTCTTCATCTTCTTCTTCTTCTTCTTCATGTTTATTAGGTGGTATGATTTCTTGTTTGTATTTGTCAGCTTCCTTAAATACTGAGAACAGTTTTTTGTTTTGCTCGTGTTTTGCCGCTATCTGGATCAGTTTTCCTTCCTTCTGAAGTAGATATTTTTGCAGTCCTATGGTGGTTATTTTATAGTAGTTTTCCAGCTGTATAAGGCCTATACCACCTTCTATACGTTGTATATATAGTCTTTCTATGTCAGATTTTGGGTGATGCATCCTAGATCCTGTCATTATTTTTCTTGTTTTCCTATCTATTTTGGTCAGTTCATTTCGTGTCCAGTTAAGGATATTGTAGCTGTAACTTATAACTGGGACAGCTAAAGTGTTCATACCTATTATCTTGTTTTTAGCATTGAGCTCTGTGTTTAGTATTGATCTAACTCGTCTATAATATTCTTTTTTTATTTTCTCTTTCATTTGTGTGTGTTGTGTCTTATCTAGTTCATGGATTCCTAAGTATTTGTAAGTTTGGTTTTGGTCTAATTCTTTTATTTCATTGGTTTTATCTAGTGTGATGTTGTTGCTCTTAACTAGTTTTCCTCTTTTCATGGTTACTTTGGCGCATTTTTCTAATCCAAATTTCATATCTATTTCTTTGGTAAATCCACGAACTGTCTTTAATAGTGTTTCCAGCTGTTTGTCATTTGCAGCGTATAGTTTTAGGTCATCCATATATAAAAGGTGGCTGATCGTTCTGCCGTAACATTTATATCCACATCCAGTTCTATTTAGCATATCAGATAGAGGTGACAGTGCCAAGCAGAAAAGGAGTGGAGAGAGCGTGTCTCCCTGGAATATTCCTATTCTAATGGGGATGTCTTTGGTTTTCATGAGTCCCTCTTTTGTTTGGAGGTGTAGGACTGTTTTCCATTTATTCATAGAGTGCTCTATGAATTTTATGATTGTTGGTGCTACTTTGTTAATGGCTAGTGTTTCGAGGATCCATGTGTGGGGGATGCTATCAAACGCCTTTTTGTAGTCAATCCAGGCCATATTGAGGCCTTTCTTCTTTCTGTGGCTGTCTTCAGTTATGGCTTTATTAATCATTAGTTGATCTTTACAGCCATATGAGCCTTTGCGGCATCCTTTCTGCTCTTCTGGGAACAGTTTGTTTTCGTCCAGGTGCTTGTTCAGCCTTTGTGATATCACTGCAGTAAATGCCTTGAACATAGTAGGGAGGCAGGTTATTGGTCTGTAGTTTTCTGGTTTTTCTGTTTCATTTGATTTGGGAATTAAGATGGTTTTCCCCTTCATGAGCCATTCAGGCATTGTCTCTGGCTCTGCTAGTACGTTGTTAAAGTTTTCAGCCAGCTTTTTGTGCATTCCTGTTAGATATTTCAACCAGAAGTTGGGGATCTTGTCATGCCCAGGTGCCTTACAGTTGCTTACTCTTTGCAGTGCCTGGGTGACCTCTTCAGTTGTTATGGGGGTCCAAAGTTGTTCAGATGCCGAGTTTGTTATTTTGATACTCCTTTTTTTTTTGGTGGTTCGTTCGCCGACCATATTTCTCTCCAGAATTCTTCCAATTCTTCTGCCGTTGGTGCTGCAGTGACTTCTATTTTATTTTTGCCCAGTTCTTGGTAGAACTTTTTGGGGTTGGAGTTGAACTTTTTGTTTTCTTCAAAGAAGCGTTGGCGTTTCTTGTACCGGCGGATCCTTTGTGCTTTGGCAAGGATGTACGAAAAACTACAAAAGCTTCAGCTTTTCTTTTATTTCAGGCAAATCTTTCTCTGTGATGTTATATTTGCGGAGTATCTTTGTTCTCTTTTTGTTGCTCAGTAGCGTTGATTGTTTGCTGATTTCATTAAGAATCGACAGGTCTTTTCTAATTTTTTTTTATTTTGCTTTGGATGTTATTTATCCGCAGGGTTTGTTTGTGTGGTGGTACTCCTGTTTGGGCGGGTTTGGGTGAGTATCCAGCTTCTTTTGTGGCTGCAGTGGTTGCTGCGTATATTAGGTTATTTAGCTCAGTGATATCACTTTTTTTTTATTCAGTGGCTATCAGTTCAGTGACGGCTAGGTTTATGCTGTTTATAATAGGTGTTGTTATTTCGTTTATTTTGATCCTTGGGAGGTATGGTCGGTGGTCCATTTTGAGCTCTGTGGTTTTCAGTTCTTTGATTATTTTATTTTTTATATTATCATAATCATTAGGCTCCCCTTCGTTGTTTACATCGTGTTTGTTGGGAATGTTGCGTTTGTCTTCGTGTTTTACAGTTTCAGTGTTTATATTATTGGGCATTGTTGTGTGGCTTCTATCTACATTTTCCTGGTGTATGTTTTCTTTTAGGTGTTCTATTTCTATTTCTGATATTTTTTTTGTGTTGAGAATGTATCTTCGTACGTTAGCTAATTTATTAGGGTTCATTGCTGTATCCAAGTCTATATCTCTATTATTTTCCTTCCATATTTTATATGTATGTGTTGTTGTATTTTCATTTTGTGGGTAGAGTACTGCTGTGAAGTATGCGTGTAAGATAGAAATGTATTCCTCACGTGTCCATTTACGTCTTTTGGGTTTTATTTGCGGGACATGAGGTACAACGTCCGGCCCATTATTTTGACGGTCGTCATTTTCGTAGGGTACCGGTCCGTTTATTTCTGTTGTCACATTATTTCGCACGTGTAGTTTTTCGTACATTTTTTGTTGTAAGTTTAATGTACGTACCGCTCGATTGTTATTCTTGGGTTGAATAGTATCGGTGGCATTTAATTTCTTCGTAGTTCCTTTGTACATGGTGTTTGGGGTCGGGGATGATCGTGATGTTCCACGCATGTTTACATGTGTTGCGTTAGAGGTGGAGATGATATCGAGTCAAAATACATCATTTCGTTTCGAAAATAGTAAAAAATTTCAATTAGTATTACTTACTCGGATACAGTCCAATTCTTTGTTAGTAAAACTTTGGCTCCATAGGATGTCCTTGTTTTCGACGTTTGTGGATAGATTTCGGAGCTCTGAATTTTATTATTATTATTATTATTATTATTATTATTATATGTTTGACTTTTGCTTTGTATTTGTACAAGTTGACTCCAAGAAACCTCAAGAGACAACAAGTTAGAAGTTCATGTTGGTGTTATGCTTAGGGTGTCATATATTTGGTTTTGCACATAGTATTGTTCTAGAGAATGATTAAGAAAACATAAGAAAATTATGAGATTGTTTTAAAATTTGAGATTACATAGATAGTATTTTACGTAGGATACGGGCAGTGCCTACGAGCACTATCTTTTGAATTTTTGCCTTTTTAAGGTTTCCTGCTAGGTAGGAATCAGCCCCTTTTGCTATCATTCCCAGGGCACCTATGACAACAGGCATGTTTTAGACTTGAGGTTACACATTTTGCCAATTTCTATTTCAAGATCTCTATACTTGCTCAGTTTTCGGTAGGTCTTGACAGATACGTTTATATCGATTGGGATAGTCATATCAATTAGGAGGCAAGATTTTTGTCTGAGGTCTTTCAATATAATGTCTGGCCTATTTACATCTATCTTTCTGTCAGTTTGAACGATTAAGTTCCAGAGGAGTGAGATGTGATCATTTTCAAGCACTGGAGGTGGCTTGTGTTCCCACCAGATTTCATAACGGGGAAAGTCCAGGTTTTTTCAAATTACCCAGTGAATATATTGTGCTGCTCTATCATGCCTGCTGAGATACTCTGTAGGGGCAAGAAAACTGCACATAGAGGCAATATGATCAACGGTTTCATTTTGTTTGCATACACGACATGTTGGGCTGCATGGGCGCAGCAATGTAATCTCATATCAGACCTTGCAGGTGGAGCCCAGTTAGAATTCCTTTCATATCGAGTAGTCCATCCCGCTCAAAAGATCCCTGAATAAGGGTTGTTTAAGGATGATGAAACACCCATATTTCCAGAGGTCGATTATTCAAGCTTCAAAGAATTCCTCTGAACACATGGCTATGATGTTCCCCGACTACTTCTGCTCGTGATCAGAGTTGCACTTATCGTTAGTCACTAAAGGATATCCTCAGCTGGTTAAGGTCAAGCAACTGATAAGCAAATCTGCGGTATTGAGCAGAATATTTGCTGTAGCCTATCTTTTATACCGAGACAAAACATGCACATGATAGCACTTCCAATGAATTAAGATCGAAAGCGATGAGAGCCACTGCTTGGTACTACATCAGGGCATTTATCAGGATTAGTAGTAGTAGTAGTAGTAGTAGTAGTAGTAGTAGTAGTAGTAGTAGTAGTAGTAGTAGTAAATATTGTTGTCGTTATTCTGAAGCATAGTATTATTTTTTATATAAATTACATTTGAAAGAGAAACAAGAGTGAGTCAATTCCAATTAGTTTTGGTTATCTTTCACTGTCATACATTTTTACAGACAGTAAATTCTAAAACTCACGTGTCTTGTTTTGATACACTAAGACAAATTGTCTAAATAAAGATTCGGTAATTCCTAACTGTGCCAAATCCGGACAAGTAAAAGATTAAAAGAAAAGTACCAGAGATGACAGCGATCAATTTCAGAGGTGAATTCGAGTACAAGTTTCTATCTAGTTTTCGTCGACCAAATTTACTCACAAGCCATTCGTTACCATAGGCTGTGGTAGAAAACACATGCTCAAGTCCCACGGGATAACACTGAGTCCAAAACCAGATGGTTCCAAAGAGGGTTTCTTTGCCACTTAGCCATGCCCTCGGCTATATATGTATATATATATATATATATATATATATATGTGTGTGGGGGTGGGGGTGGGGTGGGTGGGTGTGTGTGTGTGTGTGTGTGTGTGTGTGTGCGCGCACATTATCAGTAAGCTGTTGAAACTTCATCTCAGGAGAATGTTAGCTAAAAAAGGCATTGTTTAGAGAAATACATTTTGTAATTCATAAACAAGTACGCTAACAATACAAAAATCATATATCAAGAATCGCAGCAAAGCACCGAAAGAGGATTTCAATACGACATCCAGTTAACCAATATTTTATACAAATCTTATATCCTTTACCCAAAACAAAAGTATAACACTGATAAAATAACAAAGATAATATATATATATGCTTATGGTATATTTTATTAATCAAATGCAAATTGATCTCTTCTTGCTTCCTATATCTATAAGATATATTGAGCAATATTTTATAAAACGTAATATTGCGAAATAAATGATTATAAAAACATGCAAAATTATTACTTACAAATCAGTGTTTTTAAAAACATGTACAATTATTATGTACAAATTATAAAATTAATTGTATATTATATATTGAAAACGTATAAAGAATATATAAATGCTATAGAGAATAATACATGCGTGTAAATAACTTTTAAAATAGTTCAATTTTGTTCTGTCTTTAGTTATAGTAAACTAATATGATTATGTGTGTATATACATATAAAATACACACACATTTATATGTATGTATGTATGTATTTAAGCATATTCCGTATGTAAATACATATATATATATATATATATATATATATATGTATGTATGTATGGGTGTATATATATTTATATATACATCTATACACACACACACACACGCAGTCACACACACACACATATATATACACCTAAGTATATGTGTGCATATATATATATATATATATATAATATATATATATATATATATAAGTATGTATGTATGTATGTATGTATGTATGTATGCATTTATATATACATACAATGATTGAATGTGTAGTGCGCAGGTAATGTGTATGGAATTAATTATGTATTTCGGAAAATGTCATAAAACACTAAACTTAACAGATTCATAGAATTTATGTCTTTATATTACTAGTAAATATTATTTTGTCTCTAGCAATACGAAACATTAGAAAATTGCCTGTAAGACTGCAGCTCGCTTGCTGAATAATATAGAGTTTGGGTTTGTACATTCAATCATACTTTTCAAAACTTTCAGTCGTCAGAAATGAAGTATTGATATTTTATACAAAGCAGAAACGTTGCATTTTACTGAATTGATCCCAGTATATTACTAATACTTATTTTATTGGGCCCCTAACTGATGAATGTCAAAGTAATTTAAAATGCTGTTTGACGTTGGGATTTCCTTAAATGTCGTAAATAAAATCGGAGGGTTCATTGAGTAGGTTATATAACCACGATTTTCCGTAAATATATGAGGTATGTCTTCTTGTAAGTGTAATATTTACTGTGAGTTTGCATGTGGTTGTATTTTTGTGCGATCAAAATTTAAATGTGTAAAACTTAAAAATTTAACATAAATTATAAAATGACAGTTAGGAGTGGAATGCCATATCAAAAAGTATATGGGCATCATATATAAATTTGTGCTGATATGGATCTCTTCATAAGATTACATGTTTCCTATTTTAGTAATATTAAATATACAGAGGAAAACCTGGCATTTTATATATAGAATTATTAAAAATCTAAAATTATATTAGTATACATGTATAATATATAAAGCAGTTAATGCATATACATTTATATACAGGGTGTCCACAAAGTCTGGGTACATGGGGATTAACACATACTTTAAGAAATTATTATTTCTTATATTTAATTATTTATGTTATGATTTTCTTTACTCCATGAACCCACATGGGAATTAACACATACTTTAAGAAATTATTATTTCTTATATTTAATTCTTAATGTTATGATTTTCTTTACTCCATGAACCCACATGGGAATTAACACATACTTTAAGAAATATTTATTTCTTATATTTAATTCTTTATGTTATGATTTTCTTTACTCCATGTATCCAGACTTTGTGGACACCCTGTAGAGAGAGCTATAAATATATAGAGATAATGATAACCACACTGTGGTCAACTTCACGTTTCATAATACTATGAATAACTTTTGCGTTACACGCAGTGAACAATTTGGCAGTCGGTCGATTTTACTGCCATGGAACAATGACATCAAATCTGTGAGCACACACGCAGGCTGTAGGTATATTAATCACTTCTGGTTTATAAACATACAATCCATCAACACATTTATCTGTACGTTTCAGGACAATCATTTTAGAGAATAAAATTGTAGATGCGTAATTGCCGAAACAATCTGAACGTTTTTCACTGTTACACAATACACCAGTAGGAAATGGAGGGATATATATCGAATCTTTGTTAATAACCAGGTGCGCAGGAGAGGTTGAATGTTTATAGGAATTATTAATAGATACAGGATGAAATTCTGGGCTGGTTTCAGACGCGATGATCATTGTTGTTTGGCTATCTTCTTCTATAGCGTTTATATGCTGTTCAAAAGATTCCTGGCCATCGGAAAGACTGCTGTTGCAGACATTCAAGTCTGTCGGTATTTTATTACATTGGATCGGAATCGATGCCGAAAATACAAATATGATAATGTTGAAGAAGACAAAAATTATAACCTGGGAGGTATTCTGAAAAATAAGAATTATTTGAGGAATAATGAAGTGTATCGATAAAATATTATTAAATAATACTTATAAATATATGTATAATAGATAGATAGATAAATAGCGAGGGAGAGAAATAAATAGATAGATAGATAGATAGATAGATAGATAGATAGATAGATAGATAGATAGATAGATAGATAGATAGATAGATAGATAGATAGATATACATAATATATATACAGGGGTTGGACAAAATAATTGGAAACACCTAGCATCCTGGCATCATAATTTTAAAATATCTATAAAACCGTCAAAAGCTTATTTATTTCTATGTTTTTGAATTATTAGTGTTGCTTAATATGTTTTCCTAAAATTGCTGTTTCTTTTCAGACATCATCAGAAAATGGTAATTAAAATTCATTAAAATGACAGATCTATCAGAGTTTCAAAGAGGTCAAATTGTTGGTGCTCGTATGGCAGGCGCTAGCGTAACGAAAACAGCCAAAATGTTTGATGTTTCAAGAAGTACAGTCTCAAAAGTAATGACAACCTTTGAGAAAGAGAGAAAAACCTCCATGTCGAAACAAAACTCCGGAAGAAATCCAAAACTTTCAGATAGGGACCGTCGGACTCTTACGCGAATTGTTAGAAAGGATTACAAAAGTACAGCTCCCAAAATTACTGCAGAGTTTAATGACCACCTCGAGAACCAAGTTTCCACAAAAACTGTCTTCCGAGTGCTGCACAAAGCTGGATTTTCTGGGAGGGCTGCAATCAGAAAACCACTACTTTCATAAACAAACGTTGCAAAGCGTTTAAGGTGGAGTAAAAACCTACAGAATTGGTCCCTGGAGCAGTGGAAGAATGTTGTTTTCTCGGACGAGTCATCCTTTACCTTATTTCCGACCACCAGCCGAGTGTACGCATGGAGACAACCAAAAGAAGCATTTGACCCAGACCTCCTTCTTCCAACTGTTAAACATAGAGGAGGATCTGTGATGATCTGGATGGCTATATCTTGGAAATCTGTCGACCCAATGGTTTCCCTTCTTGGCAGAATTAATAGTGAGGACTATCTAAGCATTTCATTTGAGCAAATTCATCGTATGGTTGCGGAACTGTTTCCGGAGGAAAACGCAATCTTTCAAGATGATAATGCACTAATTCACACAGCTAAAGTTGTTACTGAATAGCACGAGGAACATTCTAGTGAAGTTGAACATCTTATCTGGCCACCACAGTCCCCTATATCAATATTATTGAACATTTATGGTGCATTTTAGAAGAACAAGTAAGGTGTCGATATCCTCCACCATCATCACTACAAGAACTGGAGACAGTTTTAGCTGAAGAATGGACAAAAATTCATTTGGAAACAATTCAAACTTTGTATGAGTCCATACCACGTAGAATTCAAGCTGTAATTACTGCCAAAGTTGGTCCTACCCCATATTAAGCACATCCTGCACCGCTCTCTCCTGGGTGGGAAACTATACACTGAATTCCAATGTACCCCTACTGTACAGGATCAGCTCTTCATGTGCTATAACTCTGGTTTCTCGTTACATAATTGATGTTTCGCTCTTAAGCTTAAATAGAACATGTTGACTGCAGTAGTATCTAAAATACACTGAGGAAGAACGGCGAACGACAAGGAATAGATTAAGTTGCTAGCCGGAGGATGCAATCAGGAAGTAATGTATGTGTTGTGGGGGTTGTTCATACGCAAGCTAATACATTTAATATATTTAAGAAACACATCGATAAGCTTTAAAATACACGCGATCGTTTCAGTTGATAATACTTAAAGTAGCATTTGTCAAAAGTGCTCCGGACGTAGGACAGGAAGAGTATAATAAAGAAAGGAGTGACAATATACTAGTAAATGTTTGCGTTCAGAAGTAAGCAACTAAAATACGAGGGAAAGGTTTTCTATAATATAAGAACCCTACACTTGTTGGAAACCACTCACAAGGTATTTGTTGATTTGTTGCCCAGATGATAAAACGGGAACAATTGCCTAACAAGTCATGCAGCGGCACTTAACCCGAAACCCTGAGGATGCAAAGCGAGATTTTTCACCATGCGCCCATTGCTGCGTTTACAAATTAATGCTACTATTACATTTTGATTTTATAAATATGAAATCTTTCGTCACACATCTGTGACCTCTTCAGCGACACTTTTCCTTTTCGTGAGTCATTGTTCATAGCAGCAGTATGGCCTTCCCCACAGCCCCATCCTCTCATCCCATTGTGCTGCCACAACCCCATCCTCTCTTCCATTGTCCTAAGACCAGCAAATTTGGTACAGTTCCTGTATCGCTCTGTGTTTGTGTGTTCGCCCACAGTGTTTCCATCCTAGTAGTAGTAGTAGTAGTAGTAGTAGTAGTAGTAGTAGTAGTAGTAGTAGTAGTAGTAGTTATTGTTGTTGTTGTCACCACTGCTGCTGTCACTGTCACTGTCATATGTGTTGTTGATATTATTGCGGTCGTCCGTGAAATTTCTCATGTGTGTGTGTTTATGTGTATGGGTTCGCTTTGTATTTTGTTTGTATCCATGCTTTTAATATGGATTTATTTATTTATTCATTCATTTCATCTATCTCTATTTCTTATATTTATCACAGGTAAGTGCGTACATATCTATTGTGTGTGTACGACCCTGTATGTATATATGTATTAATATATGTAATATTTTAAAACTTTGACGACAATCAAAGAGTGCATACTAAATTTGTGATAAATTTTCATCACTATTATTTTTTCCTTTCTCCTGTAGAGGAATGGATCATATATGCATAAATTTTATCCATAAACATGACTAACTATATATGGGTGTGTGTGCACATGCTTGGGTGCATGTATGCACATGTGTGCGTACATATATATATATATATCCCCGAAACATTAGCACCAAGCTGAGTTTAGTCATAGGCAAACTTTAAGCTAGTAAGAATGCTTGTGACATATTTGAACTGGTGAAATCCAAATTCACTGCAGTTACCGAAGAGAACTTTTTCTCTTATGGTAAAAAGGTTTAAAAGCACCATATCTGTTGAGTGTCACCATCTCTCAAGATTCCCTGACATCGATGTTTTCTAGCTCTTTAGAATCTATCAATGGGAACTACCAAAGAGAGGCAACTCTGAACAGGTCTTATAAAGCTATAGCTTTATCTAAAATACACGAACATAGACTGATTTGTGCCAGTAGACCGCCAGATCATTGAGATTATAGAAATATGCATATATATATATATATATATATATATATATATATATATAGAGAGAGAGAGAGAGAGAGAGAGAGAGAGAGAGTGAAACAAACTGAGACATTGACAAGGGGAAAGACAGAGAGAGAGGGAGAGAAAACAACGTCTTAATTGTGAATAATATACTGGTTACCAAAATAATATAAATATGTACAATTCAAAACTGAAAATCTAACTGAAATTTGTATGTAGATAAATGAACGAGGCCACTGTTGTAGCATTGCTCTTATCTTGTTCGTATGAAAATTTGATTTGAGGCTATATGTTGCACTTATTGTAGACTCAAACATTTCTTTCTAACACTGCACTTCCGATAAAAAAACTCAAAGAGATAAGGTGTAGAGTTATACCAGATAATATATACTTAAGTCTACTTACCATCGTTATTTTTACTGTAGTGATTGTACTCTTTGAAACAGAAAGCGCAAGATGGCAGCAGTATGACAGTAAGTCTGTAATGCAGAAAGGCAGCAAGATAGTTTCTTATTGTGGTTTGCTTCTAAATGATGTCGACTGTGTAGAATTGGTTCATTATATATAGTTGTGGGCACCAGTAGTAGGATTTCCGTGCAATGTTACTCATAAAAGAATTCAAAATATTTCATTGTAAGAATATCAACTTGCGGAACTATAAACTATATGGAAGTGTTTACGTCCGGTGAGTAGAGATCCGGCCATTGTGTAAGAGTTCTTGATAATTTCTAGAATTTTACTTGTACCATGACCCAATCTAGTAAGTCTTACTGTAATTATCATTAAAATACAGTTGGCTAAATTGTGATATATGAATCTTTCGCCTACTTTCTCTGATTTTAAGATAGCTTTTTACATTTCCGTACGGTGACTGTTTTGCCTGACACAAATCCACTTTAAAAGAATGTCGGTTCAAATTGTGTTACGATTACTCACATCTGTTACAGCAAAATCTGTTTTGTTTTGGATTGGAATAAACAACTATGATAATTTCAAATATCATTTTATATTTTTCTTTATAAGTTTTACTATGTTATATAATTCCTTGACAGAATATTTTCTGGCTCTCACAGTAGTCTGTACAAATGTTTCGGAGCAACTACACAATTAAAATAAATAAATTTATATAGTTGCAGGTCTACAGGTTAGTATATCTTGTCCTGTAATTAAGAAATTTATTTCAGTAGTTGATTAATTGAATGTTATATAAACAGTACGAAGGAACACGCCTCGCTGTGACTGTACAAAACTGAATTAGACCCAAAAAGGTATAACAAGCATTTGTTTTCTACCGGGATTTATAACTAATTCTATTATATTTAAAAAACATATTTATAATTCATGTTATGCGTGCACATAACTTAGAATCTAAGCAATAACATATCTATTCACTTATAAAACATTCTAATCGGAGTTAATTAAATTGCTTATTCCTATAAAGTGTCTGTGGTTTTTATAGATTTATTGGTCAGCCGGGATAGCTTTGTCTCAGGTGACACACGACACGCTCCACACACTGCGGAATCACAAAATCCTTTACACCGGTGAATTGTGAGTGTTATGAACAAACATTATAAAATGAAATGTTTTCCAATGCCGAAACACAACTGCAATCAAATATTCACATTCGAATCTACCAGAAGGCCATATACTAGTCGATCCTGTTCAATTTTCTTTATGTATTAGATATGATAAATTCCAAAACATGCTCTATCGTAAATGCCTATGTTTATTTCCGCTTCTCTTTACTCAGAAACGAGAAAAGATCGTTGTAAAATAACAGCGATTTCCCTGTATTCATAGTGTTAATGATCTCGCTACCAGATTTGATTAAAAATGGCTTAACAACTTAGAGCTCTACGGAAATAAAAATAAAAGCTAATAGGCAGTTTTTTATAATGCCAATTACGGTTAATCTGGAGTTGAATTTAATTGTTTTGAATAATATATATATATATATATATATGTGTGTGTGTGTGTGTGTGGTGTGTGTGTGTGTGTGTATGTATATGTATATGTATATGTATATGTATACATATATATATATATATATATATATATATATATAATATATATATATATATATATATATATATATATATATATATGTATGTATATGTATATGTATATATATATATATATATATAATATATATATATATATATATATATTATATATATATATATATATAATATATATATATATATATATATATATATATATATAAGGGATGATGACTCCTCTCCAAACATACTGATTGTTCGTTTTCCATTAGAACTACTAGGGGAGCGAGAGCCATTGTTATCACCTTGTCCATTTGGTCATTCTCCTCCTTCCGGAGATCACTCCATTACAATGGTAGAATATCTCTCCCGGCCAATAAGCTCTATTCGGCGCTTAGATGCCACGTTCTACTAAATTCATTCTTATTTAGCAATTATTTATCAACACTCAACGTGTACGCATTGAGTGCTGTAATGAATCAAGAGAAATAAGTGAGTGTGTGCGTGCGTATGTATGCATATATATGTATTGGGTTGTCCGGAAAGTTCGTGCCGGTTTATTGTAGCTTACCTTTCGACTAATTTTTTGAACATGGTTGAGTTCATAAAATAGGAATTGACTACACCTCCATTTAGAGTGCGTACAGTTTAAGTCATATTTTCGTATAAGAAGGTTTATGTTCATATAACCTGTGTTAATTCTGTAACTCTTTAAAATGAAAGATAAGAAAGTTAATTTTTGGCACTTGATGCTTTGGGAACCAGACAAAAATTGCTGCAGCTCGGCTGGAATGTATCACCTCACCCTCCATATTCACCAGATATTGCTCCTTCAGATTTCCACTTATTCAGGTCTCTGCAGAATAGTGTTAATGGTAGAAATTTCAATTCTTTGGATGACGTAAAAAGATACCTTGATGAATTCTTTGCAATGAAACCACCTCAATTCTGGGAAAAGGGTATTTTCAAGTTAAAGGAAAGATGGAGACGCATTGTGCAACGAAATGGTTCATATTTGGTTGATTAAGAATTTAATGGCAATTATTTATTGACCTTTTTCTTTCCTTTAAAAATCGACACAAACTTTCCGGACAACTCAATATATATATAATATATATATATATATATATATATATATATATATATATATATATATAATATATATATATATATATTACGGAGATGTACTCGCATAGCAAGTAATTTGATCTGAGATCGTGTGCTGAAACGAAAACAATTGCAGCGTGGAAGGTGTTTATAAGCCATTTAAGAAACACACAAAAGCCGTTCGATTCACTTCAACATTTAAGTTTAATTTGTCAAAATATTTTCGTCGCTAAAATCCGCGACCTGTTCACTGACAAAGTCCGTGCTGCATCTCAATTGTGATGCAGCACGGACTTTGTCAGTGAACAGGTCGCGGATTTTAGCGACGAAAATATTTTGACAAATTAAACTTAAATTGTTGTGTTATATATATATATATATATATATATATATATATATAATATATATACATACATATATATGTATATAAATGTCTATATACATATATTTATATGTGCATATATATATTATATATATATATATATATATATGTGTGTGTGTGTGTGTGTGTGTGTATGTATGTATGTATACAGAGAGACAGAGCGATAAATAGATACAGAGACAGACAGACACAAAGACAGACACAGGTAGACAGAAAGATAGATAGATAGATAGATAGATAGATAGAAAAAAGAAATCGTTGCTGTGTGGTAAGAAGTTTGCTTTTTATCCATATGGTTCCGGGTTCAGTTACACTGCGTGGCATCTTGCGGAAGTGTCTTCAATAAATAGCACCAGATCGACCAGAGCCTTGGGAGTGGATTTGCTAGATTTCTGTGAACAATGCGTGTACTATGCTAACATTATAGTAAGATGGAGTCTGAACAACCACCCTTATTGTGAGTGTATACACATAAAGGTATGGCAGCGAGAGACATAATACTGCTCTGACCTCGCTATTTTAAAGTTACGTAATTGAAGAGTTTGCGAACGGCTGCCGAAAGACCTGTTTCGCGGTACATAATGATGTACATTGTCCTCTTTTATGCTGCTTGATCATGCGCAGAAGAAAATAAAAATCTTGGATTTACTCTCTTACTCTTTTACTTGTTTCAGTCATTTGACTGCGGCCATGCTGGAGAACCTCTTTTAGTCGAGCAATTCGACCCCATAACTTATTCTTTGTAAGCATAGTACTTATTCTATCAGTTCTTTTGCCGAACCGCTAAGTTACGGGGACGTAAACACATCAGCATCGGTTGTCAAGCGATGTTGGGGGGACAAACACAGACACACAAACACACACACACATATATATATATGTATATATATATGTGTGTGTGTGTGTGTGTGTGTGTGTGTATATGTGTGTGTATATATATATATATATATATATACATATACATATATACGACTGACTTCTTTCAGTTTCCGTCTCACAAGGCTTTGGTCGTCCCGAGGCTATAGTAGAAGACACTTGCCCAAGTTGCCACGCAGTGCGACTGAACCTGGAACCATGTGGTTGGTAAGCAAACTACTTACCACACAACCACTCCTATGCCTACAGTCCAAAATTATTATTTCTCTCTTCAGAGAATTACCAGACAGTCGCGGAAAAATTTATCGTAACCTCTTTTCATTTTTTTCTTTTCCTATTTCCCTTTTACCGCGACTCAGATATTTAACGCTTGCCCTAAAAGTCTTCCATTGAATAATATTTGAAATAGTGAGTTCAGATTTGAATAAGAGGGAAACAAAGCGCAGGAAGCAAACTTACCATCGCTCCTCATATCTAGTGTATTATTAGACATAGCACTCCACCAACAAGCTCACTCACTGGCTCATTCCTTTCTGAAGCTGAAGTAAACAACAGAATTCCCACCGTTATTGCCGTCACACTCGCGAACACATCCACACCGGTACCCTCTCGCTCAATATCTTCACCCCCACCGAACAATGAATATAAAACAAAGGTAGAATATTTGTGCTTATAATATATTTTATTTGTTTGATATAAATTTATATTAGTATTATAAATTATATACGGTATAAATCGAATTTATCTTGATTCCCATATTTATAAAATATATTAAGTAAGGTACTATTCAACATGATATGGTGAAATGAGGTGTAACAAAAGCATGAAAATTAGTATTTATAAACCAGTAATTGTAAAAATATACCAAATTGTGTACAAACTATAAAATTAATTGTATATTACAAATCAAAGAACTGTACGGAATATTTCAAAGCTATAGTCAACAATACATGTTCTTTTAATATAGTCTAATTTTATTCAGTATAAACAGCGATTTTAAACATGTTTGGTGTGTGCATGTATACATACGATCGCTAGCCACTAAACCATTTTATTTTCTTCCTCTCTCTCTCTCTCTCTCTCTCTCTCTCTCTCTCTCTCTGTTTATTTCTGTGTTCCTTTTTATTGAAGAGCGTAGGCTAGAAACGTAAAAGACTTTCTCTCTTCCCGAGCGTTAAACTAATGCATCTGTTTGTTGCTTACACATCCGTCTTCCTCTCTTGTTTTGTTTGTTGTTTTGTAAATCCCAACTGTATATATATATACTTTGATACTTTGATAGGTTTCGGCCATTATTGGCCCAGGCCATGTCTAACTAATAGCACCACCTGGTATATATATAACTAATGTAGGATAAATTTTTTTCGGGAAAAAAAATTAATCAATGGCCAGCATATCAAAAAATACCTTTAAAGGTTAAATTTATCAATAATAAATAATATATATATATAATATATATATATATATATATATATATACAGACATATATATGCATATAGATATACATTCATAGACATATGTGTATGCTTATATGTATATGTATATACATACATACATACATACATACATACATACATACATACATACATACATATATATATATATACATATATATATGATAAATATATTTATATATGTGTGTATGTATGTATGTATGTATGTTTATACTCTGCCTC
>NC_042997.1:134249641-134257141 GCF_006345805.1 Octopus sinensis | reverse complement strand
AGTGGGTGTGCGTGGCTGCGAGTGTTTATTTATGTGTTTGTATGACGGAGTGGTAATGTATGTGCATGTGTATGTGTGTATGAGTGCGTCTGTGCGTATGAGTGCGTGAATGTGTCTATGTGTATGTGTGTGTATCTGTATATGTATGTGTGAGGCATACGAGTGCGCGTGTGTGTGTGTATATATGTGCATATGAGTGTGTGTGAGGTTGTGTGTGTGGAGATATATGCACGTGCGTGTGTGCGTAGGTATATGCAGGTGTGTGTGTGTGTGTTTGTGCGTGTGAGGGAGTATATATAAGTGCGTGTGAATGTGTGGGTGTACGTATAAGTGTGAATAGGTGTTAGGTCGTGTGTGTGGATGTGTGTACGTGTGCGTGTGAACGTGTGCGTATTTGTGAGTGCGTGTGTATGTGTGTGGTGGGTGTAGGGGCGAAATGACAAGTATGTGAATGCGTTGGTGTTGTTGCTTGTATGTATATGTTTGTGTGTGTGCGTATGAGTGTGTGTATGTACATGTTCGTATGAGTGTGGGTGTGGCTATGACTGAGCGTATGTGTATGAACTTGTGTGAGGAGGTGTGTGAGTGAGTGTATGTGAGGACGTATGAATGCTGGTGCGTATATGCGTGTGTATATGTGTATGGGTGGAAAGTTCTCTTTGTACATGTCGGGATAAGTTAACGCGTATATATGTGCGGTATGTGTTTGTATATTATGTGGGTCGAGCTGGCAGAAACGTAAGGCGGCAAGCTGGCAGAAACGTTAGCACGCCGGGCGAAATGCTTTGTGTTATTTCGTCCGCTGCTGCGTTCTAAGTTCAAATTCCGCCGAGGTCGACTTTGCCTTTCATCCTTTCGGGGTCGATAAATTAAGTACCAGTTACGCACTGGGGTCGATGTAATCGACTTAATCTGTTTGTCCTTGTTTGTCCCCTCTATGTTCAGCCCCTTGTGGGCAATAAAAAATTTTTTTTTTAATATTATGTGGGTCGGGCTTCATGCTATGTGTATAGGTATGTGTGAGATGGATAGAAGCTGAAAAATAAAAGCTAAAATTTAAAAAATAGAATTAAATAAAAATTGAAATTAAAATGTTATTTAAAAGGTTTTGTAGAAAATTTCACTGGAAGGAGCGGGGTCATGTTATATGAATATATTTCTTTACTACCTACAAGGGGCTAAACACAGAGGGGTCAAACAAGGACAGACAAACGCCGAGGTTGACTTTGTCTTTCATCCTTTCGAGGTCGATAAATTAAGTACCTATTTCTTTACTACACACAAGGGGCTAAACACAAAGGGGACAAACAAGGACAGACACACGGATTAAGTCGATTACATCGACCCCAGTGCGTAACTGGTACTTATTTAATCGACCCCGAAAGGATGAAATGCAAAGTTGACCTCGACGTAATTTGAACTCAGAACGTATAGCGGCAGACGAAATACTGCTAAGCATTTTGCCCGACGTGCTAACGATTCTGCCAGGGGTCATGTTATATGAATAAGACAACAAAGATGCCGTCAATACATTGGAACGCTTCAGTAATAGGTCTGTTTCTTAGAACTTAGGTCGTAGCTGAGAACTATTCTCCCATTCCGAGAATATTCTCCTATTCTGAGAATTATTATCATTGCGGTCCTAAAAGGTGCAGGATTCAGCAGGTTCGTGGTGCAAATACAGCTGAAGAAAAGTGAATTCATCCGCTCCTCATTAGATGACATCTACAGAAGCTGGTTACTATTTTTAAAGATAGTGAATCTTCAAGTAAAATATCTGATACAGAGAACATCTCCAACACTGAACCCTTGAGTAGACGAACTAATAAGGAATGCACGGAAAAGGCTACCATCAACAAAGATACCCGAGTTCATGGAGATGGAGGAATTGAAAAAGAAAGAAACACAAAAACTTCCTAGAAGACCAGCTGCAACACCATCTCGCAAAAAATGGGAAAAGTAAAGGAACAATGAAGATTGTTGAAAGAGAGGCCAGTAAAAAAAAAGAAACAAAAGAAACAAAAAGGAAGAGAAATAGAAACATATTTCTTTACTGCCCACAAGGGGCCAGACACAGAGAGGACAAACAAGGACAGACAAACGGATTAAGTCGATTATATCGACCCCAGTGCGTAACTGGTACTTTATTTATCAACCCCGAAAGGATGAAAGGCAAAGTCGACCTCGGCAGAATTTGAACTCAGAACGTAGCGGCGGACGAAATGCCTATTTCTTTACTACCCACAAGGGGCTAAACACAGAGAGGGCAAACAAGGACAGACAAACGGATTAAGTCGATTATATCGATCCCAGTGCGTAACTGGTACTTAATTTATCGACCCCGAAAGGATGAAAGGCAAAGTCGACCTCGGCGGAATTTGAACCCAGAACGTAGCGGCAGACGAAATACCTATTTCTTTACTACCCACAAGGGGCTAAACACAGAGAGGGCAAACAAGGACAGACAAACGGATTAAGTCGATTATATCGATCCCAGTGCGTAACTGGTACTTAATTTATCGACCCCGAAAGGATGAAAGGCAAAGTCGACCTCGGCGGAATTTGAACTCAGAACGTAGCGGCGGACGAAATGCCTATTTCTTTACTACCCACAAGGGGCTAAACACAGAGAGGGCAAACAAGGACAGACAAACGGATTAAGTCGATTATATCGATCCCAGTGCGTAACTGGTACTTAATTTATCGACCCCGAAGGATGAAAGGCAAAGTCGACCTCGGCGGAATTGAACTCAGAACGTAGCGGCGGACGAAATGCCTATTTCTTTACTACCCACAGGGGCTAAACACAGAGAGGGCAAACAAGGACAGACAAACGGATTAAGTCGATTATATCGATCCCAGTGCGTAACTGGTACTTAATTTATCGACCCCGAAAGGATGAAAGGCAAAGTCGACCTCGGCGGAATTTGAACCCAGAACGTAGCGGCAGACGAAATACCTATTTCTTTACTACCCACAAGGGGCTAAACACAGAGAGGGCAAACAAGGACAGACAAACGGATTAAGTCGATTATATCGATCCCAGTGCGTAACTGGTACTTAATTTATCGACCCCCGAAAGGATGAAAGGTAAAGTCGACCTCGGCGGAATTTGAACCCAGAACGTAACGGCAGACAAAATAGGGCTACGCATTTCGCCCGGCGTGCTAACGTTTCTGCCAGCCCACCGCCTTAGAGAAATAGAAACATGGCGTTACATGAAGCACATACCATTTGTAAATTCCATATTAAAGGTATCTGCTCGCATTGTGAGATGGGGACGAACTGCCGCTTTGCTCATCCAAAGCTCAGGCAGAATGGTACACATGGCAAAACACACCTCCGACAAGAAACGACCATGCCCAGAGGAAATCTTTCCACACTACAGGCCTGCAACTAAGACCATAAACCTGTATGCAGATGCAGCGCGAGTGGCAACTATCGAGCAACAAAGTTTTTTAGACGTGGCACAAAAGATGGCACAGCAGCTGGCATAGTTGGAAACACAACTAAGCCACATGTACCTACATACAAGACCGCCACAAATAATAAACCCAGGATTGCTTCCATTGCCGCAAAGACGGTAATTGCAAGAATTATCTTAATGAATATTAGAGACCTCCTACAAAGCAACAGCAAGTGTAGGCGCAATGGCCCAGTGGTTAGGGCAGCGGACTCCCGGTCGGAGGATCGCGGTTTCGATTCCCAGACCGGGTGTTGTGTGTGTTTATTGAGGGAAAACACCTAAACCTCTACGAGGCTCCGGCAGGGGGTGGTGGTGACCCCTGTTGTACTTTTTCGCTACAACTTTCTCTTACTCTTTCTTCCTGTTTCTTGTCCCCGACTTCCTACGCAACCGCTGAGCCTGGATGCGCATTCATCCATCCGTCGATGCTCTCGGTGTCGGGGATTGACCTGCTTTCCCTTCTGCGGGTCTTACGAATAGCAAAGGATCACGTTTCGGACTTCTCCTACAACAGACAATCCTGAGGCGCGATCTTGCGAGCTCTGGGACGAAGACCGCTTCACTCAACAAACAAATAAACAAACAAACAAAGCAACAGTAATCAAAAAATTGGATACCTGAGGTATCTCTCTGCATGCAATCAAGCGGTATGCATTGCACTTACAGAGACGCATCTCTGCAGATATAAATGACGAAGTAATATACATACCAATGTATACTGTGCTCCGTGCAGACAGAAGGGAAGAAGTCACGGCGGAGTTGCATTGTACATCCGTGAAGATGTTACACCACTAACACTGTTATCACGCTCAAACTCGGTCTGTGACACACTCATAGTGCATTAAATGCAACTTGGTGTGGTAATATTCACACTATGTCGCCCACCTGATGCCTCAAGTCAAGATGGGAAATTTGAGGAAGAAACACACAACATGGTTTCCACCCAGAGAGGAGCTGCCTTGCACAGCTACTACATTTTGATTGGGTTCTAAAATAGGCAGCTCAACAACTTAAATGTGAATGTGATATATCTCAACTTTTCCAAACCCTTTGACAAAGTCGATCATGGGATAATATATCATAAACTACGCGTCCTTGGTGTAATGGAAAACTGGGAATGTGGCTGCACGATTTTTTAAAGGACAGAAGTCAGGCGGTTACAGCCAATGGTGTCCTCTCTGGGAAGACATCAAACCGCAGCAGAACTCCTCAGGACACCGAACTGGGACCCCTACTGTTTGTAGCGGTTCTCTCAGACATGCCGTCAGTCGTGCTGTCTGTCACTCTCACCAGCTGTGCCGATGACACAAAAGTGTCTCAGTCGGTTAACAATCCTGATGACAAAGTAAAACTGCAAAATGACCTGCATGCAATATACAAAATGGTTGATGAAAATTACATGCAGGGCAATGCTGATAAGTTTCAATCACTCTGCAATTGGTCCACAAACAGACTACAATTGGAATACATAGGACAGGGGGCAGTGAAATCCCAGAGTTAGAATCAGTGCCTGGCCCGGGAATCCATATGAGTTGTTATACAACATTCCATGTGCATATTGCCAAGATGGAAACACTGTGCAGGAGAGTAGTTGGGTGGATCCTTAGATCATTCAGAACCAGAAATAAAGATACCTTGCTACTCTTATGGATGACATTTGTAATCAGTCGTCTGGATTACTGCTCCCAAGTGTGGTCCCTGCTGATGGCCAAATTGGTGGCGGAACTTGAGGCCATCCAACGCCACTACATAAAGAAAATTGACTCGGTGAAACAGATGAGCTGCTAGGAGTGACTATAATAACTGAAGCTCTACTCCCTGGAGAGATTGCGAGAAGGTATGTGGTCATATACATAAAGAAGATCCTCGAAGGTCTAGCTCCCAACTTTGGAATTAAAAGCTATACCAAACACCGAACTGGACGGCACAACATAATACCAAAGATACCGTCTTCATCTCAAATAAGAACTCATTATTGCGACAGCTTTGGTTTCAGAGGATCATAACTGTTTACAATCCTGCCAAGGAACCTAAGGGATCAGCAAAGTATAGGTGTGAAAACATACAAAAAGCACCTGGAAAAATTGCTATCTGAAATCCCAATGAGCCCACACCGTACCAGGAGGCACAAAGAAGAGAAGCTTCGTCCAACTCGCCTCTTCACCAAAAACAATGCCGAACAGAGATCCCCAAAACATTGAAAGGTAGAGAGGCAGCGTGGCCACAACATTTAGCTGAAACCAGTATAAGAATAAAAGTATAAAAGAATGTGTGTGTGTGTTTGTGTGTGCGTGCAGGTGTGTGCGTTTGCGTGTGTGTTCAGAGAGAGAGAGAGAGGGGAGAGAGAGTGAACAGTGTATGAATTGCGAATAATACATTGGTTATTATAATACAAATATGAACAATTCAAACGTGAAAATCTGAATGAGACCTGCATGCAGATAAATGAACAAGAGAGAAATCAGTGGTAGCATTGCTATTCTTCTTTGTATAACAAGTTGTCATTTTAGGCTATATATTTTAATCATTGGAGACTCAAGCATTTCTTTCCGACACTTTTCTTCAGACAGAAAACTCAAGTAGATATGGAGTAACTCATAAATACTTGCAGAATTAGACCAGATAACATAAACTAAAGTCTACTTACCATCGTTATTTTTACTGTAGTGTTTGTTTGTTCTCTTTGAAACAGAAGGCAAGATGATAGCAAGTGTGGCAGTAAGTCTGTAATACAACAAGGCAGTAAGATATTCTACGTGTTTCTTAATGTGGTTTGCTTCTAAATGATATTGATTGTTTTCAATTTGCTCATTATATATCGTTGTGAAATACAGTTTTGGGTTTTCCGCACAATGTTATTCATAATGCAATGACAAGATATTTGATTTAAAAATATTCATTTGCAGAACTCTAAATTGTACGGAACACTTTACATCCTGGGATATAATGAATCCGGACTTTGTGAAATATTACTTAATAGTATATAGAATTTCAGAGCTACCACGACACAGTCCAGTAAGTGTCTCTGTAAATCTCCTTGACACAGTCATCTAAAATTTTGATATTTGCACTTTAGCCTATTTTCTCTAATTTTAACATAGCATTATACATTTTCGTCCAATCATTGTTGCGCCTGACACAAATCCACTTTTAGTGAACTTCGGATTAAATTTTATCACGACTGTTCATATTTGTAATTGCAAAATTTCCTTTATCTTGAACTGGAAGAAGTAACGATATTATTTTGTATTCTTTATAACTTCTATTATGTTATATAATTTATTGATAGAATTTTTTTCTGGCTCTCAGAGTAGTCTCTCTCTCCAAGTGTTTCACAGTAACTACACAATTAAAATAAAACAATTTATATCGCCGCAGGTGTATAAGTTAATATACCTTGTACTGTCATCAAGAAATTTACATTACGATTTGATTGATTAACAAATATATAAACAGTGCGAAGGAATATGCATTAACGTAACTATGCAAAATTTAGTAATACTCAAAAAGGTGTAACAAGCAATTGTTCAACACCGGAGCTTATAAGTATTTCATAGTATATTTAGGAAAAATTTCCTAGTTCAGGGTATGCATGAAAAAAAAACCTAGAGTCTAAGCTATAATGTGTCTATTCTTAGCACGTTCTTAATCGCCGTTAATTTTCGTTATTTGAGAATATATTTGTATTTGGATTCTCACTCTGTGTGCACACCATAAATTATTATTTGTTTGGCAGATTTCCGCAAGCGGTAATAAATAAATTCCTGATTTCTATAAAGTGTGTATCCTCTTGATAGATTTATTGGATAGATGGTGTAGCTTTATCTGAAAAGACACACAACACGGTCCAAACACTGAGCGGAATCACAATGTCCCATACTCAGGTGAATCGCAAGTGTTGTGAACAAGCACACATATTATAAAGTGAAAACATGTTTCCGATGAAACACAAAAGTGGTCAGATATCCACGTTCAAATCTACCAGAAGGTATTAAGAATGAATAAATAAATTATATTTTTTTCTAAATTATTTT
>NC_042997.1:134234641-134247141 GCF_006345805.1 Octopus sinensis | reverse complement strand
AAATGTTAAAGAGATTTAAAGTCATACCGGTATCGTCAAAAGCTGTTCACTAGCTCTAAATGAGCACCGATTTCCAAACGGTATAGGGTCTACTAGTCCCTGAGTAAAAAGATTATATGCAAGGGAGGTAAGCAGTTCTGGAAGTGGTGCAATAAGGTTAGATATAATATTGTAAAATGAATGGTATATGGGATGTATGGAAATTAGTGGTATTATTGGTGAGGTTAGTAGTGTCCTGTATTATGTTACGCGTTCATGTTGAATTGTGGATAATATTTATTAATGAAAGTTGCCTCTTTATTCATTCTTTGCTATACTGAGGTATTCTGTGAACATTGATAGAAACGGAAAATTAGGAAGTGCGGTTTAAGGTTCCTAGCACATCATTCTATGTGTTCACTGACCTGTATCTGTCTGTATTGTTGGTAGCAGATTTGTTCTTTGTGAAGAGTTGTTCTTCTTCGGAGTGTCATTCCTGTTTGGCCAATATATTGATTACCTAAGCAGGTAATGGCATAGATTAGGTTTTCCGTGGCACAGGTGAAATTTGATTTTATCTTAAATATTTTACCTTGTTTAAATTGGAAGTCTATAACCTCCGAAAGGTGGGGCCATTTGCCATAGTTAGGCACATGCCCCCACCTTTTGGTTCCGTTGTTAATGGATATGGTCTTGCCTTGGTTAATATTTCTTTCAATGATTTCGGTTGCATTTTGCTCTTCATAATTTTGTGAAGCCTAAAATTTTCTTCATTGTCTTATCTCCTGTGAGAACGGGTAGATTTTGGATGATGATGCTGAAGGCATCATTGTTTCTAGGGTTGTGTGTGGAGATGTATGGGAGTACTTTTAAGTCTGGTGTAGTATTTCGGTTGACTTCCCTTAATGTTCTTATGTCTATTTCCTTAGCTCGTTTAATCCCATCATTTATTAATGATATTAGGTAATGTCTCTTGATTAGTATTGATCTGAGTTCAAGGAGTCTTTGTTCACGAGTATTGGTGTCCGAAACTATGATTCAGATTCTTTTCGCTGGATCATAAGGTATATTAATTTTTTATGTGTTTGGGGTGGCATGAGTTGAATAATATGTATTGTTTTGAATCTGTGGCTTTATAGATGTCTGTTTCGATGTAGTTATTGACTATTTTCATTAGGATGTCAAGAAAAGGAAGTTGTTTATCGTTGTGTTCCATGGTGAATTGTATTTTACTATTAATATTGTTAAGCATTATTTTGAAATCGGGGATTTTGTCCATGCTATCTTTCCAAAGTATAAAACAATCATCTAAGTACCTCTTCCATTCATATTATATCTACCCTAATTGCGCCACTTCTAGAACTGCTTACCTCCCTTGCATATAATCTTTTGACTCAGGGACTATTAGATTCGACACCGTTTGGAAATCGGTGCTCATTCAAAGCCTGTGAACAGCTTTTGGCGATACCGGTATGACTTTGAATCTCTTTAACAATTCAAAATAATGACTTTTATACCTCTTAATTCTTCTTCAGTTCATCTATATATATATCGTTATTTATCGTTACTTTTCATTAAAAAGCCTTTATTTTTTTATATCCAATGTGCATTTTCTCTTTTTCCCTTTTACTTTTCCCTATATATATATATATATATATATATATATATATATATATATATATATATATATATATATATATATATAATTCCTAATCAATGGTACAAGATAGTACACAGCACTCCTAGAAATAAAAGTCAAAACGACCCAAAAGAACATAGTTATCACTTCTACATACTGGTGAGTTCGAGGAAACGAGTAAATATAAAAGCTAACTTACCAATAGCGAGTGAAAATCACAAAGAATTTGCACGTGTACTCATATCACGTGATTTCGAACCATGAGATAAAAATCTATCTCTCATTAGTGAGTATTGCTGGCAAGAGCTAAAGATATTCGTGTCACCATATGTGTATCCACTATTTGAATGTAATGGCAATTTCAAAAAAAGATCTAAGTGAATAATTCTCACGCTTATCATTTAGGAAATCAGCGAATGATTTCTACGATAATCTTATAAGCTGACCAGAAGAGTTGAGTTTAACCAGAGGCGCTAAGTGAGAGTTACCGACGAGCATTAATATAATTGCGAAATCATTGTGATCTGGCTATGCCTAAGGGCTGAGTGAGCTTCCCACCCGTGCCAGTCATTAAGATACGTGCTTCTTGTGGCTATAAGTTGTTTTAGCTCTTATTTCTAGCAATACTAGTGCTGACTAGTGCCCTAAGTCACTTTAGTAATGCATTTATTTCTGTCTTTCTGTTGTAAAATTGCGAACAAGTCAACCTTATTTATAATTCTCACGATTACCGTTTAGGTAATCAGCGTATAATTTTATAAATTGACTAGTTGAGTTTAGCCCAAGACGCTAAGTCAGAGCCACTGACGAGCATTAATATTTCTCAGTCTCACGGAATGGAGAAATTTTGTTCATTCTATCACTATAGGATCTTTAGACTATCCCACACGATTATGGTATGGACGCGATCTCCTTCTGGCTAGAAAAATACCCAGAAGAGATCCCAGGACGCATCAACCACAGATTCATAATCGCATACTCAAATTCATCCTACTGAACAACTATTTCATGTTCGATACAGTTTACTATCGACAAAAATGTGGAATTGCAATGGGAACACGAGCTTCTCCAGTGATTGCGAACCTTGTAATAGGTTACCTAGAGCTTAAAATATATCAAACATCACCACAAAAATATGGCACCTCATTTTATTGCTGTTTAAACGAGAACTGGAAGAGGTATTTGGACGATTGCTTTATACTTTAGAAAGACAGCATGGAAAACTCCTCGATTTCAAAATAATGCTTAACAATATTAATAGCAACATACAACATACAATTCACCATGGAGCACAGCAGTAAAAAACTCCCTTTAATTGACATCCTAATTAAAATAGTCAATAACTACATCGAAACAGACATCTTCTATAAACCCACAGATTCTAAACAATACCTATTATTCAGCTCATGGCAACCCAAACAAATAAAAAATAATATATCTTATAATCTAGCGAAAAGAATCTGTACCATAGTTTCGGACACCTATACTCGTGAACGAAGACTCCTTGAAGTCAGATCAATACTAATCTAAAGACATTACCCAATATCATTAATAAATGATTGCATTAAACGAGCTAAGGAAATAGATATACGAACATTAAGGGAAGTCAACCGAAATAGTAAACCAGACTTTAAAATACTCCCATACATCTCCACACATAAACCTAGAAACAACGAAGCCTTCAACTTTATCATCCAAAATCTACCCATCCCCACAGGAGATAAAACAATGAAGATAATTTTATGCGCTAGGATACTACACTCTCTGATAGTCGAAAGACTGTTTTATTTTACTTTTGTTGTATATCCGAAAGGCTTTTGTCCATTGTATATGTATAATTCTATTTCTTATGTTACGTTCGTCCGATATTCGAAAGCCCCTTCCTGTTTGTTTTTTCCTTGTGTTTGTATAGGTACATTCGTTTGCCTTTCTCATCGACTTAAAGCCTTCAGCTTAAGCCCTTGGCCCATCTGGTTTCTTGGAGTGTCAGAAAGGATTTGGCGAAACTATGTAGACATTCCAAACTCCGACTGAAGAAGCAATTGGCTGCGAATGATCCATGTATCTTGTTTTGTCCTGTTTGCTGCTGTGTTATCTTCCTTTTGACGATTTCTGTTTGCTGTGATCTTTACCTTAGATTTATCCATGCAGCGCTACGTACAATTTGGTGTTCACTTTGTATAAACAGGTACACTTATATATATATATATAATATATATATATATATATATACCTGAGTATTTATAGAGATGAGTATCATGTTCCCAATACTGAAGCTACATTTAGTATTAAAAGTGCAAATTTTCCCTTTTTCTTTCAAACATTCAATTTTAGAGAGAAGTTTTTGATGAAGTGTAGCTCCATTACTTTTTGGTATTGCAAGTCATCCCGTGAACATTTGTAAAAGAAAACGATATTTCCAGATGTTTGCTTAATGGAATCTTGCGTAATTCCCCTTGTTGGATATGCTGCCTATGGATTCTTGCACGTTGGCAGAGGGAATTATTTGTTTCGCCAATGCAATTTCCCTTGCAGCTGGAGCAGATAATACAGTATATGAGATTCTGTGTTTTGCAGTTCATATCCGCATTTATTTTGAACGAGAATCCGCTCTTGAATTTTATGTGGGAACCACTTTCTAAGCATTTTAAGTTGTTGTTGTTGCTTGTTACACATCTCCCATCTCCACATTGATTCTAAATGTATCTCCAATATTGGAAAATACGATACTCATCGCTATATATATTCAGTTTTATATATATATATATATATATATATATATATATATATATATACATATACATGTGTGTGTGTGTCTGTGTATAATGTATGTATATACACTGGGATAGTCTAACTTTATCTTTCTAATTCGTGAATATTGTTTGCTGATGCAAAACCTGAAATTGGAAGAAACCTTAAGGAAGGGGAAAGAAATACACTATTACTGTTATTTCTGATCTAATATTTATAACATGATACTCATCTCTATAACATTGGGTTTCATTGTTCTAATTTGTTATTATTGTACTAATGTTTTTTCATTCAAAAATAGAAAAATAGACATATTCCCAAACACATGAACTCACAGGCGAACAGCCACACGCAAACGCGCACGCACACATGCACATACGCACACACATATATATGTATATATATATATATATATATTATATATATATATATATATTATATATATATATATATATATATATATATATATACTAAGCAATAAGGGTTTAGCAACGAGTTGCCTTACCACATACCGAATTTAGAAATAGCAGTCAAAGGGTTATAGCTATTTCTTCTACTAAAAAGGGAGATCTCAGTAAAAACAGCATTTGGAAGGCAGACACAACAGGTAAGAGAGAATGAATTGACTGCAATCTATCATACATTTTTTTAGTTATCCACGGACGTACGTTTCGAAATCAAGTTTTAAGGAAAGCATAAGAACTAAATATTAAATATTAAATAATAAATAATTCTATCTTACCGAAACTTCTTTTCTCTTCAGCGTAGAATACTATAATCATAAATGATTATATATTGATAGATTGCAGTCAATTCATTCTCTCTTACCTGTTTGTGTCTGCCTTCCAAATGCTGTTTTTACTGAGATCTCCCTTTTTAGTAGAAGAAATAGCTATAACCCTTTGACTGCTATTTCTAAATTCGGTATGTGGTAAGGCAACTCGTTGCTAAACCCTTATTGCTTAGTATTACTTAAATTTTCCTCGAATGAGGCTTTTACATGCCGAAGACTACTTGGTGTAATTGATAATTTTTCCAATTAATTAATTTCACCCTTCATTATTACGGATAACCATATTTTATCTCAGTAGATGACCACAGCATCTTGTTTTGGCTACACGCGGGTGGGAAGGGGCTGTTGACACAATCGTTTCATTCACAAATTGAATTCGGTGATACCAGTTGCGGATTCTAGCTCGCTCTGATACTGAGTGGAGTTGGTGCCTTCTGGTATCTCAAAATTCAATATATAATCATTTATGATTATAGTATTCTACGCTGAAGAGAAAAGAAGTTTCGGTAAGATAGAATTATTTATTATTTAATATTTAATATTTAGTTCTTATGCTTTCCTTAAAACTTGATTTCGAAACGTACGTCCGTGGATAACTAAAAAAATGTATGATAGATTGCAGTCAATTCATTCTCTCTTACCTGTTTGTGTCTGCCTTCCAAATGCTGTTTTTACTGAGATCTCCCTTTTTAGTAGAAGAATAGCTATAACCCTTTGACTGCTATTTCTAAATTCGGTATGTGGTAAGGCAACTCGTTGCTAAACCCTTATTGCTTAGTATTACTTAAATTTTCCTCGAATGAGGCTTTTACATGCCGAAGACTACTTGGTGTAATTGATAATTTTTCCAAATTAATTAATTTCACCCTTCATTATTACGGATAACTATATATATATATATATATACATATATATATACACACATATACATATATATATGTATGTGTGTGTGTGTGGGTATGTGTATATATAAGAGGCGATGGCCTCTCCTCTTGGAGCTAATCAACGGCAGCATTCGTCCTATATTTCTGGACTGCCATAATAGCTTGATGATAACTATTAATGTAATGTATATATATATATATTATATATATATATATATATATATATATATTATTATATATATATTATATATATATATATAGACATGATTAGATTCAGTTGAATTAGTTACTTCAGTTGAGGCACAAGTGAGTCCGATATTATCTGCAGCTCGAAGTCAATTGAATAAAATCAAATAAGTAACATGATGTCAGGTATTAATGCACTACGGCCGTTTCACGCGGTTCCGTTTAATCGAACAATGCAAGCATTACATCAATTTAAATGCAGTGCCATCTTCAGTTGCAGAAAATATGAATTTTCAACAGACAAGATATATTAATATAATTTCTCTCAAATATTTTATCAGAGGTAAAGTGTAAAAGAATTCTATGTTGCCACTATTGCAGCAGAAAAAATCTGAGAAAAATTATATCAATATATCTTGTATTTTGAAAATCCATATTTTTTGCAACTGAAGATGGCACCATATTTAAATGGAGCCGCCTGAAGCGGTTGTATTACATTAATAACTGACATCTTCTTTACTAATTTGATATATATATGTATATATATCATCACCATCATCATCATCCAGTGCTTTAAATCTGGGTTTTGTCCCCATTAACGGAGGTGGCCGGATCTACCTCAATGCCATAGCAGCCGCCCTCACACCATCTTACTAACATGCCCGGTTTTGGGCGTCCTCCTTCTTCAAACCAACCCTCCCAATCTCCTCCTCCACCTGTTTCTCTGTCTACCACGCTTTCACATTTGAGTATTAACTGTAATGCTCAACATATAAGTAACTAACCAGTATTTTCATAGTCTTTTGCTATCCCTGAATGAGTTTTGTAACCTTTATTGGTACTTCTGTATGTATATATATATTTTTAAAAAATATATATATAGGAAGTTTTACACGCTAGAAGAAGTGGTGAAAACGATCAAAATCACATTTAAGAACAATCTTCAAACGGAATGAGAAATAAAAACTTTTACTTTGTTGTTTTAATCTGGTCGCACCTAGATTTCAAAATTTCTTGAGCAAATAAAATAATTTGCTAGGTGAAATTTCTCATCAGTGACCGCGCCATAATACTAATATATAATTAAGAGACGAATAACACGTGTCTCATCCTTATACATTATAATTTTTCAAATTCACCGCAAAAGCGCAGTTTCAGTCGACAGTTTCTATATATATATATATATATTGGTAAAAACGGTAAGATAACAAAAGAAAGAAAGAGACCTCAATATTATGTAAATAGAGGAAACTTATCTATAAAATAATATGTTACAATTACTCAATAGTCAAGATAAAACTCTGAGTTTCAGATGCCGAAGTGGAAATCCACAACACCATCTCTTCGGTTATCTGACCATCTGAAAAACGCTATGAAAAAATACCGTTATATAAAGGGAGATTACTGTGTTATAATTCTGCTACTTATATAAATTAACATTAAAAGTTCATAGTAAACACGTAAACATGGCTAGTCATACGCTCACATGTGCGCTCGCGGACCCACGTGCGTACTTATACGTCACTATGAAAACGTACACATCTTCACTCGAAAAACATGGAGAGTTTTTCAGATGGCCAGATAACCGAAGAGATGGTGTTGTGGATTTCCACTTCGGCATCTGAAACTCAGATTTTTATCTTGACTATTGAGTAATTGTAACATATTATTATATATATATTATATAATATATATATATATGTGTGTGTGTGTGTGTGGGTGGGTGGGGGGTTATATACATATATATATATATATGTATATGTATGTATATATATATATATATACATATAATATATATATATATACATATATATATATATATATATATGTATATGTATGTATATGTATGTATATATATATATATATATATATATATATATATATATATATACATATACATACATATATATAATATATATATATATATAATATATATATATTATATATATATATATATATAAACACTGGGCAACAAAAAATATTTTTTGTCATGCTCTTTAAAATTTTTCAGCTGATTTAGAGTAATTTTAGGTTGCTGAATCCGAATCTGATATCAGTTTTCAAACTGTACGTGTAGTCTTTTAGTTATCCACAGCATCAGATTTTCCAATCACGTGATGATATTGACAAAGTGGTAGGCTATTTGCTTTTGATTTTCATTCATATGCTCATCACTGATACAAAAATAAGTGTTGATAGAGGAAAATGTAGGCTACCTGTTAAATTGTCACACAAGATGAGGATTTATTTTACTTAGTTATCGCTGTAATCATAGTAAAGTTGGCCTCACAGTATGCTATTGATATTATATCATAGTAAGTCACTCGGACTCCCTTTTCTTGATAACGGCTAGTTCTGATAAAAGAAAGTACATCATATAAGAGTGCCGGGTTATATGAATATTAGTTTAGTAGTAAGTTTAGTTATTTATTAAAATGATCAATGTTTGAAATTTAGAGATGGAAAAAATTGTTTCGTGATAGCCATAGCTTCTGTATATCCTATAATAATTTCAATGATTATGATTATCCGGCGGTTATACAGCCCCGAAGACGGGAGATTACAGAGAACCCATTTATCTGTTGGTACTGCTAGTGGTTAGGATGGCGGAGTACGCTCCCTTGCTCACAGTATATTTCAGACACAGCTGGAAAAGATGTTTTCTTGGTGTTAAGTGGTAGAAACATGGTCCTGCGCAGGACCGCCATCTTCAGTTGGTTAATAGATTTTACTATGCAGTATAGTTACTACTTAGATCTCATTCAGAGATTTAACACTAGCTACTTTACTCATTACAAGATCAGCAACTTTCTGTCACTTTAATATTTATATACAGTGAGTAGGATCGAGTGAGCTGCTATCTCTAGCCGGTGGTTATACACCCCCGAGGACGGGAGATTACAGAGAAGCCATTAATCTGTTGGTACTGCTAATGGTTAGGATGGAAGAGTACGCTCCCTTGCTCATAGTATATTTCAGACACAGATTGTATGTCGATAACCAGCTGGTAAAAATGTTTTCCTGGTCTTAAGTGGTAGTAACATCAGGACTGCCACCTTAAGTTTGAAAACAGATTTTACTACCTGCGTGCGCGCGCATGTGTGTAGTGTAGAGTGTACGTACGTGTGTATGTACGTATGTACGTATGTATGTATGTATGTATGTATGTATGTATGTATGTATGTATGCATATATGTATGTTGCTTTGTTTGCGTCACGGTAGATTAGTGATTCCGTAAAAGATACCGATAGTATAAGTAACAGACTTACGTAAAGAAAGACATCATAAGTATTGATGTGGATTTGTGCGACTAAAACCCTTCAAGAAGGTGTCTTAGTTTGGTCGCAGTCCAATGACTGAAACATGTAGCAGTTAAATGATAATATATAGTTATATTTGCTTGTATCATGTTAAGTTCAAGCTGTGATTCATTTATCAGATGCGTCAATGTGTGAATTCCTGTACCAACTGAATATAGCATATAACATTTTGTTGTTCATCATATTAGTGTTGCTGATATTACTGTTATTGTTCTTAGTGTTGTCCATCGTATTGTTGTTTCTTGATCATCTCGTGAATTCTTTGCTATTATGTTTATTGCTTGGGGTTGTGAATATATTATGCGATCGTAACAGTGTATGTTCGCCGGTGCAACGTCTATGGTGGTGGGTATTTTGTTATTTACTTCACCTTTAAAAAGATGAGACACCGTGAGTGAGCTTGTTAGTGGAGAGCTGTGTCTAATGATACACTAGGTATGAGGGGCGATGGAAAAATTACCTCCTGTGCTTTTTTCTCTCTTATTCAAATCTGAATTTCCTACTCTTTTCATTGTTTCAGTCGTTTGACTGAGGCCATGTTGGAGCATCGCCTTCAGTCGAACAAATCGACCCCAGGACTTATTCTTTGTAAGCCTAATACTTATTATATCGGTCTCTTTTGCCGAACCGCTAAGTTACGTATTTCTTTACTACCCACAAGGGGCTAAACACAGAGGGGAGAAACAAGGACAGACGAACGGATTAAGTCGATTAGTGCGTCACTGGTACTTAATTTATCGACCCCGAAAGGATGAAAGGTAAAGTCGACCTCGACGGAATTTGAACTCAGAACGCAGCGGCGGACGAAATACCGCTAAGCATTCCGCCCAGCGTGCTAACGTTTCTGCCAGCTCGCCGCCTTTAAGTTACGGGGAGATAAACACACCAGCACCGGTTGCCAAGCGATGTTGGGGGGGACAAACACAGACACACAAACACACACACACACATATATATACATATACATGTATACGACGTGTTTCTTTCAGTTTCCGTCTACCAAATCCACTCACAAAGCTTTGGTCGACCCGAGGCTATAGTAGAAGACACTTGCCCAAGGTGCCACGCAGATGGACTGAACCCAGAACCATGTGGTTGGTAAGCAAGCTACTTATCACACAACCACTCCTGCGCCTATTTAAATATTATCTAATGGAAGGTTTTTAGGAACGGGATTCAAACTCCTGATTAACGCTAAAAGATAAAGAGTTTAAAAAGATGAAATGATGAAATTTTCAGTGGCTGCCTGT
Source organism: Octopus sinensis (assembly GCF_006345805.1). Classification (NCBI taxonomy): domain Eukaryota; kingdom Metazoa; phylum Mollusca; class Cephalopoda; order Octopoda; family Octopodidae; genus Octopus; species Octopus sinensis. The sequence continues at coordinate 134,236,338 of NC_042997.1, read as the reverse complement.
TCATTCTCTGAAGAGCGATATAACAAATTTGGACTGGCGAAGTAGAGTAAACAGGTATTTGAAAATATCTCATCAACGAAGAATGTGCGTTTTCTATATTTTATGATATATGACAAAAGCGTCAGATGCATTGAACCTGCATTGAAGCTTAATAAGGAAGTTCATACTTTGCGAAATTACACAAATTCAAACAGAATGTTCAATGAAAATCAGACGTAGCAATTTAGAACGCAAATATTAAAACATCAAGAAATATGCAATTCAGTCGAACAGATAAAGTTAGAGAATACATGATCTATTTCTTGATTATTCTGGATTTGCGTTCTACAGTTTTCGTAAATACGCTTTTCGAAATATTTGTTTACCAATTTCAACAGTCCTCAGGATGACCAGACGGTACCAAAGACATCTGTACTTTATTTTGTACTGCGAAACAGGTATATCCAAACCCGTTCCATTAATTTTTTTCTTAAATAGTGAGTTCAGAGAGAATCAAAAGGAGGAAGTGATATGTCTCTCGCTGCTCAAACCTTTATGTATAAATATTCATTATAAGGGAGGCGGTTGTACAGGGATTGATCACAGAAATGATTTTAAATCTAAATAATAATAACCAAGTACACTAAAAGTACAAAACTGGTATATAAAAAGCCGCAGAAAAAAAACACCGATAAAAGATTTGAATGGGACATCCAGCTGTCTAATACTTTATCCAAATATCATATGATTTACCCAGAGCAAAAGTATAATGCATAAGAAATAACGAAGGTGAAATATTTGTGCTTATATTATATTTTATTCATTAAATGCAATTTTATGTTACAATTATAATTTATACACGGTATAAACTGGTCAGTTCTTGCTCCCTATATTTATGAAATATATAGAGCAAGATTATAACAATCATAATAAAAGTTTATAAATTCTTATAAAAATACACAAAAGTCTTATTAACAAAGATGTTATTATAAAAATATACGAAATTATGTACAAGCTATAAAGTTAATGGTATGTTACATACTGAAAATGTATAAGGAATATAAATGTCCTATAGAGAACAATACATGCGTGTAACTATTTCTTTAATTAGTTTAAATTTATTCTGTATTTTACACACGAGTTGTTTACTGTGTAAAGGAACAGATAGATGGCTAGATAGATATATATATAGATAGATAGATAGATAGATAGATAGATAGATAGATAGATAGATAGATAGATAGATAAAGAGAGAGAGAGAGAGAGAGAGAAACATATATATACACACTTATATACATACGCGTATACAAACATATATTAGTGTACATACTCTTATATATGTACATTATATATATACACACACATATATATATATGTATATATATATATATGTCTATATATATACACACATGCATATATGTATGTATATATATATACATATATATACATAAGTATATACATAAATATATATATATATCTATTAATGGAAAAGGGACAACAAAAACCAATGCAGGACGAGTGTATCAAGTCGTTTCGAATATTTAGAGCAAAGTGGATTTGAAATAATAAATTAAATAATTAATTATTGGATTCTTACAGCTGTTTCTGGTATACAGCACTCCATGCACTAGATACATATATGCTAAATAAAATGTGTAGGAAGGCGGGTGTGTGCTTGTATGCATGCGTATGCACCTATACTCTTTCCCACTCACTTT
>NC_042997.1:134222141-134227141 GCF_006345805.1 Octopus sinensis | reverse complement strand
ACTTAGGTAAGGAAATATATCATAAGTACATATGTGGCTTTGTTCGACTAAAGCACTTCAAGGTGTTTGGTATGGTCGCAGTCCAATGAGTGAAACATCTAACAGTTAAATAATAACAGATATTTATATCTGCTTTTGTCATGTAAAGTTCATGCTGTGTTTCACTTAACAAATTCGATAAAATGTGAATTCCATAACCAGTTGAATATGATTCATAACTTCTCGCTGTTCATCATATTACTGTTATTACCCTGCGCACGTAAGAGAAAGCAGCGTATTGTAGTCGCCCATCTTTATCTGTTTGTCTGTGTGTTTGCAAAATTCCTGGGAAACGGCTGAACGAGTTTTCACCAAATTTGGCAGAAATGCTCATTGGATGAATGGCTCGAACTCATTAAATTTTGGTTTTGTGAATCAAAATGGTTTTCTTGTTTGTTTGTTTGTTTGTTGCTTTTGTTACATATGCATGAACGATAATCAGGGGAAATAAGTCTTGATGTCATTTTGCTGAAATATGAATTCGTCTGAGATTATTTAATTAAATTTCATTTTATCCTTGTGTGCGCACAGGATATGCATAGCCCTTCCGATGCCCTTTTTTTCATTGTTATTGGTGTTTTCATTCGTGATGGTGTTTCAGCTCGTGGATCCTTTACTATTGTATTCATTTCTTGGTGGGAGTGAAGATAACGTCCGAGTGTAACGGTGTGGATGTGTTCGCATGTAAGACAGGAATGATGGTGGGTTTTCAGTTATTTATTTCAGCTTCAAGAAAAAGAGAGCACATGAGTGTGCTTCTTAGCGGAGTGCTGTGTCTAATAATTCACTGGGTACGCGGGGTGATGGAAACATTAACACCTGTGCCTATTTCTCACTTATTCAAATATGAACTCGCTATTTCAAATACTATTCAATGGAAGATTTTGTGAACGGGCATCAAAACCCTGATTCAGCATGTCATCCACTGACCCGCTTCCTTGTGGATATAATCAGTCCATTAACAAGAAAGTCAACATCGTACGTGAAGAATTCCACCCACTTCACAGAATTGATTACGGATATTCCCATTGAATCCAACCAGATGGTGAGTCTAGATGTGATAAGCCTATTCACCAAAGTGCCAACTGTTGAAGCACTATCGGTGATGCAAAAAAAACTAGTAACAGACACCCATCTAAAAGAAAGCACTAGTATACCAATAAGAAACTTGATGGAAATGTTGACCTTCTGTGTAGAAACTACCTACTTAAGTATGGACACTGATATATATATCGACAAGAGGAGGGTTTAGCTATGGGTTCGCCATTATCAACGGTAATAGCCAATGTATACATAAAATACTTTGAGAATTTGGCTTTAGGATCAACACCAGTAAAATCAACACTATGGCTACGATATGTTGATGACACCTTTATACTCTGGCCCCACGATGAAGATGTCCAAGTGCTGTTAGATCATCTGAACTCAATAAAGCCATCCATACAGTTCACAATGGAAAAGGAAAAAGACAATCAGCTAGCATTCCTGTACGTATTAATAGCACGCACCAAGAATGGATTCAGGACATCCGTATACCGCAAGCCAACCTTTACTGGACGATACCTCAACTTCAATTCCCACCATCCATAGAGTGTAAAAAGAGGGATTGCTCAGTGCCTAAAACTTCGTGCAAAGAATATAATTAGCGATCGTGATACACACCACTAAGAAATGATCAAGCTCAATGACGATCTGTTAAGCAACAAATACCCCAAAAGTATACTATCCACTCCAATTATGAAAAAGAGAGAGGATGAGGCCAATAAACTGTCCACAGTCTGTTTACCCCATGTGAAAGGCCTCTCCGAAAAGATACAAAAGATATGCGGCCCATATGACATCAGGACAGTATTCAAGAGTAATACAACACTTCGCAAATATCTCCTTCGAGTAAAACCACCAATAGAAGAGAATATGACCAAAGACTGGTGTACTCCATCCCATGTAGCTAGGTTAGGTTATACAGAGATGAAACATGCTGCCCCCACAAAATAAGGGTAGACGAACATCGCAAAGCTGTGACATGAGGAGATATTGATAAATCAGGTATCGCTGATCATGTGTGGAAAAATGGAGATCACCTCCCCCTGTGGGGTGAATTTAAAATAATAGACAGAGAACATCACTGGAAAATACGAAAACTAAAAGAAGCAACACATGTGCTAGGACACAACAACCTCCTAAGCAGACCGCGTGCAGATATGAGCAGCATATGGAAACCGGTATTAAGGAAGGATAGAAAAATATTAGATTTATAAGCCCTAAAATTTACTCCATAATAGCGTGGGCTACTAACCCCAAGATTCCGAGTTCAATTCCAAGCAGTGACCTGAACAATAATAATAATAATAATAATAATAATAAGGGTAATAAAAATTTTTTTTAAATATCACTGATGGTGATGGTGATGATGATAATAATGATAGTAATAGTGCTGATAATCTATCTATTTATCTACACACACACACACACTCAAAGAGTTCAACCAACACAAACCTCATCTTGGCTCTATTGTTAACCAAATATAAAAGTATTATTTGACAGGCAAGAACTCTGGCGTTGAAGACAGTCAGCCAGCCAACCACCAAGCCAGCCAACGAGACAGACAGACACTACTGTGATGGTGATAATGATAAAAAACAAAAATAACAATAATAAGATACTACTGTGACTACACATAAAACAATATCATTGATGATGATGGTGGTGATGGTGATGATGATAATGATGATGGTAATGGTGGTGATAATGATGATAGTGATAATAATGGTGATGATAATAACAATAATAAGCGGACTACGGCTGCTATAATAGTACGATTATAATTGTAACGGCAATGATGGCCGTCTCCCCACGAGCCAATCAAAGCTCAAAAATGATAACATTATCGTAGCACCAAAATGTTTTTGGAAACTAAAAGGAAAACTAAACCAGTATACCAAATCGCTTGTCCTATGGTTAATCTGGAAGCGCGTCCCCCAGGGAAGAGCCAGCCTGCGATCGAAAAGTCATCAACTGGCACACACTCTTCTCCGAATACGGACATGGATGGTCACTTGAACGGGAAATCCCCCGACTCGAGCCCTCCAAGTTCACCACCACAACTACCACAGAAAGAAAAATGTAGGCGGAACAAATGGACCCGAGAAGAGTATAAAGAAGTAATATACGCTTATTACTATGCATTAGGTAGGCCATCTCAAGAGAGACACACCGCAAACTCTTACAGTATATGGAGAACACGGTATCAAGACAGTAGGCCCTATTTGGACGAGAACAAATTAGCAATTGTGAGGAGGGATATCCTTAGAAATAACAGACTCACAGACAGTGAAATAAGCGCGATCAAGCACGCTACGGAAAATGACATAAATATAAGACACAAAGGAAATGAAGAATCAGATGAACAGTATAGCCCGCCACGAGGCTTAATTGAAAGACTGCCATCTGACCAAAGTACGCAAAAGCCTGAAGATACAAGAAATTCTATTGTACCTGTTAAAGATTGCCAGGAAAACGATAAAACAACAGTAACTGAAGATCTCGCATTTGCTGAAGAACACAGAGAGTCTATGGCAGAAATGAGGCAGAAAATCCTGAATACGCTTGAAGTTGTAAGACATACAAGTTTGAATGATAGAGAACCACTTCATAAACTCTCAAATACAAACCAAAATAAAAAACAAATCCAAATTGGCAACTATGTAACAAATGAAATAATACAAGAATTAAAACCTGATTTTACTGAGTTAAATGAAATTATTTACGCTTCTGCTAGGGCAATTGAAACCAGCTGTATGCCCCCGAAAAAACAAAGAAAACCAAACCTGGGAAGAAATCAAACCTGGAGAAGTAAAATTGAAAAAGAGATTGAATTTATGAGAGGGGAAATATCAATATTAAATTAACTAATATGTGGAAATGATGTAAGATCCAGAACAGGAAGAAAGATGAAGAGAAAATTTGGATCCTCACCAAGAGAAGAACTGATATCAATAAAAGAAACGCTGAAACAAAAAGTTCAAGCAAAAGCCCAAAGAATACGAAGATTTGAGAAGAGAAACAAGTTTTACAAGCAAAATAAGCTGTTCACATCCAATGCCAAAACATTCTACAGAGAAATAGGGAAGGAGAAAGTAACCATTAAAGACCCCCCTCTCATGGAAGAAGTTCAAAACTTTTGGAAAAGGATTTGGAGTGACAAGAAGACGTACAACATAAATGCAGACTAGATTATACAAACTGAAGGATCCTACCAAAATTTACAACAAGCATGGGAAGACATCACAATAGCAGACCTAAGAAAGGCACTCACGAAGGCCCATAATTGGAAATCCCCCGGTAAAGACAGGTTGCCGAATTTCTGGCTCACATCGCTCCCATGCGCACACGGTGAGCTAGTTCAGCTGCTCAATGGAATTATGAGAGACCCAAAGAAAACACCTGAATGATTAGCAAGTGGCATTACTTACCTACTCCCAAAGAATAACGAAACCAACCTTCCAAAACACTATCGGCCTATAACCTGTCTATCCACCCCGTATAAAATCCTAACATCTATCCTGGCGGAGAAAACATATGCATTCATGGAGAAGAACGATATTTTCCCCATTGAACAAAAAGGGTGCCGCCGAGGCTCTTGCGGATGCAAAGATCAACTGCTAATCAATCGTATGATCCTTGAAAACTGTCACAACAAGCGCAAAAATCTCAGCTCCGCATGGATTGACTATAAAAAGGCCTTCGACAGTATACCGCATCCATGGATCTTGAGATTGCTGGACATCTTCAAAATTTTCCCTGTAATTTCAAACTTCCTGAAGCACAATATGTCGTTGTGGAATACGAATCTCCAATTATACCACTCTAATGGAGTACTTGCCTCAGAAAATATAAACATCAACTGAGGAATTTTTCAAGGTGACTCACTTTCACCTTTAATATTCTGCATAGCCCTAATA
>NC_042997.1:134169641-134217141 GCF_006345805.1 Octopus sinensis | reverse complement strand
CTGATACCTTCTACACTGTCACAATACATCTCTAGAATTTATGACCTTACTCATGACATACTTTGTATCAGTATATACTTATTTTTTTACATCTTTACTCTTTTTATTACATTTTGTACTTACTATTATCATGTATAATCATCTTTAGATTTATACATATACTTTTTGCTCTTTGTGATCCCAACTTCATTAAAGTGTCACCGCCCTCCCCCTCCTCCCTCTTTCTCTCAAGATCCAACCCACCTCATTCCTTATCGACTGAAAAAACGGTATGGACGTTTTGTTTTGGTGTCTCGCTATGCCACATACGACTATGAGGATTTACCTTCCCAATGAAACTCGTTTTTTCCCAAACTTCTTCTCAAACCTGCTATAATGTAATACATGTCTTTGGTGTGGTAATTGTACGCGGCTGAAGAAGGCAGTTGGCCTACATGTTATATCAATTATGCATTTATATGAATTGCTCAATAAAGTCAGAAACATATGTACCGCAAAATCCTTTGCATCCTGTTCTTTCTTTTGATAATATATATATATATATATATATATATATATATATATATATATATATATATATATATATATAAATATATATATAAATATATAAATATATTATATATATATATATATATATATATATATATATATATATATATATATATATATATATAAATATATATATAAATATATAAATATATATATATATATATATATAATATATATATATATATATATATATATATATATATATATATATATAGGTGAAAATTTAAAAAATTGTTATGATTGATGGGGGGGAAAGAAAATTACATTGTTTTTTGCAAAAAAATAATAATAAACATATACTAAAATTAAGAAATAGGATCTCCTAATTATAAAAACAACTAAGAACCAAATCATAACAGACCAGACATCTACCACAAACCTACAGACTCACAACAATACCGCCTCTTTAGTTCATGCCACCCAAAACACACCAAGACAAATATCCCTTTCAACTTATCTAAAAGGGTATGCACCATTGTCTCGGATCCCAAAACTCGAGAAATGCGCCTTCAAGACCTCGAAAAAATACTATTACAACGCCAATATCCCCCCACCCTTATAGAGTATGGAATAAAACGTGCCAAAGAACTAGAGAACATTACACTGAAAACCACCCAACGCAACAACACACACAACCCCAAAATACTTCCATGCATTTCCACCCAGAACCCCAAAAATATCGAAGCATACGCCACAATCATACAAAACCTCACTCTACTGTCAACAGACCCAAAAATGAAAGACATTATAAATACACACAAAATCCTCAAGTGTAAAAGGCAACATAAATCTTTGAAAAAACTCGTGGCCAATGCCAAACTTCACACACCACATCCACCCCCAGCAGTTAAAAAATATGCACGCCCAAACTGTGGCACCTGTCCCTTCCTACTTGAAGGCTCTGAATTTATCTTCAAACAAGGAACGAAGTTTAAAATCAAGACCAACTTCTCCTGTTCCTCCGAGAACCTTATCTACGATTGCCAACATAATTATGTTGGACAAACGAGCCTCCCTTTACGTAAAAGAGTAGCGGTCCATAAAGAACAAATAAATCTCCCAGAATACCGGCAAATTCCACTAAGTAGCCACATAGACTCATACGCTAAAGACAAAAAGCCCAAATTTTACATATTCCCCTTCTACCAATGTAAAGACGGAATGAGAGAATTAACAAGAAGAATCTTTTTATTGAAAAATTCAAATGCATCTTAATATGCAAACTCCTCGTTGATCATATTTCTTTTTTCTACCTCATTCTTCATGGATGGACCAATACAAATATATAAGTCATCACTTCAAGCTAAAACTTATATTCTTTATTTATCATTATTATTATTGTTGTTATTATTATTATTATTATTGTTATTATATATGACATAACAATCTGAAATGTAATTATAAATTGGTTTATGTAAATTTATATTATTAGAAAACAATACAAATAAAGTGTAAAAATCTGAATGTTAAGTTAGCAAACAATTATATATAAAAAAAGATAATGCAAATGAATCTAAAATGATAATTTTATAATTTAAGGTTTATTAACACCCTTTATTACAAAAAAATTGATAACCCCAATTGAAAAGCTTAAACCCACAGAGTTGTCTCCCCTTACTCACAGGAACTGGATAACTACTTCCTGTTTTGACATTTATTTAACAGGCATCCTAATTTTAATTAAACAGCACATGGATTTAATCACATGGATCTCAATCCTCCAAGGTAATTTTTTCAAGAACTATCATTGAACTCGAGATACACAAAGACTTTACAATGTATCGGTGTACCTATTTTTAATTTTTGTATATGTTTATTATCTTTTTGCAAAAAACAATGTAATTTTCTTTTTTTCCCTTCCTCAATCATAAAATTTTTTTTTATATTCACCTTACAATTCTTGAAAAGTCAGATTGTGACGAAACCGGTTTGAATTAATATATATATATTTTGTTAATTTTTCAAAATTTTCCATACACCCATTTTCATTAAAATTTATCTTCAATTTAGCATTCTGCCTTTTTATAATTTTTCCTTGCCTATCATTTCTGCACGTGCGGTCAACACAACCCCAACATTTATTGTTTTATATATATATATATATAATATATATATATATATATATATATATATATATATATATATATATATATATATATATATATATATATAATATTTATAATATATATAATATATTTTAACAAAACTGTCCGACGAACGGACGTTAAATATTGATCATAATGATGATGATGAATATGCATACATACATACACACATTCTTATGTTTCAATTATTGTAGGTATTTAAGGAGTAAAATGCAAAAGTTCGCTAGATATCATAAAGTAAAGTCTACTTACCATCGTTATTTTTACTGCTGTGTTTGTTCTCTATGAAGTCGAAAGCAAGATGAGGGCAGTACGGCTGTAAGTCAGTAATGCACTAAAGAAACAAGAAACTTTACTCGTTTCTTATTATGATTTACTTCTTAATGACTTCGACTCTCATGAATTTTCTCATTATATACCTTTCTGAAAACCACCGGTGGGATTCCCATACATTCCTATTCATAATATGATGAGAAAATATCAGCTTGTACAACAATAAATGACACGGAATTGGTTACATCCGGTGATATAATGCACCCGGACATTGAGAAATATTTCTTAACGGGATGAACTTCACGACTATCATGGCCCAGTTCAGTAAGTGTTATTGTAGATTTTATTAAAACACAGTCGTCTAAACTACGACATATGCTCTTTCGCCTGCTTTCTCTAATTTCAACATAACATTATACATTTTCATACGGTCACTATTGCGTCTAATAAATAATACACTCGCTACGAGGGACGATGGAAAGGTTGCTTCTTGTTCCTTTTTCTCTCTTATTCAAATCTGAAATCGCTATTTAAAAATTATTTCCTGGTAGGATTTTGGGAAAGAGCATCAAACTCCTTATTATCACTAAAGGATAAGGAGTGTAAAAAGAGGAAACAATGAATTTTTCAGTGGCTTCCTCGCCATTCTCTGCAGAGGAATATAACAATTTTCGACTGGTGTAGTAAGGCAGAGTATACAAATATTTGAAAACATCTCATCAATGAAGAATAAGCGTTTGCATGTTTTATGAAATATGAAAAAAGTGTCAGATACATCTAGAACTTGCATTCAAGCTTTAGATAGATAGATAGATACATACATACATACATACATACATACATAAATACATACATAGACAGACAGACAGACAGACAGATAGATACGTGGACAGACAGGCAGACAGACTGACAGTCAGACAGGCAGGCAGACAGACTGACAGATAGATAGATAGATAGATAGATAGATAGATAGATAGATAGATAGATAGATAGATAGATAGATAGATAGATAGATAGATAAAAAGTCGATGTTGACTTGTAGAAAGCTACGAGGAAAAGAACGTTAGTAGTCCACTCAGCAGTGAGAGAGAGAGAGAGAAGGAAACCAGAAAGGGTGAAAAATAAGAAGGAGAGAGACAGGTAGAGAGGAAGACAGACAGGAAGGAAGGGAAGGTCAAGTAAAGGGTTAGAGAGTGCGCGTCATAATTATATATAAAAACTTACTTGGAGGAAAGAAACGAAACGACGCGAGGGCACTCAGTCATGTAATAACATATAACTGCTGAGTGGACTACTAACTTTCTTTTGCTCGTAGCTTTCTACAAGTCAACATCGACTTTTTCTGTCTCTAGATAGTCGATTCTAAATTGCGCTCCGAATTTTTCCATCGTCTAGGCTTAAAAAAGCCCTCAATGTTGGTTTCATTGTCCTGTTTTTATTCTTTATGTGTACTGTATTTTTATTTGTATTGCTTTTACGTCCTGTTCTTGTCACTTTTTTTCTTTCCTTGTTTTATCCCTCTGCAAAAGAATTTTATTTAATTCATTTTGCAGGAAGGATTGTTTCGGCCGTATCGTGTTCAGCCCTTACCTTCGAAACACACATTGAGTCGAACCAGGGGCAGCTGATGAAGGGGAATATTTCTTGTATTGTTTGTCTTGTACTCTGTTTTTTCGTTGTTAAAAAAAATTCCGTTTCCTAGTTTGTTTTTATGTTTTCGTTTCTCGTTGTGTTCTACGTTTATTTGTGGTGTCCTGTACTCATATATATATATATAATATATATATATAATATATATATATATATATATATATATATATATATATATATATATATATGCATGTATATATATATATATATGTGTACATATATATATATATATATATATATATATATATATATATATGTATATGTATATATATATATATATATATATATAAATGAAAGAATGGAGTTGAACGACGATTTAACAAAATTCCTTTATTCTCGACATATGTTTCGAAGACTGCATATTCCTAATTTCGAAGGAATAAGGGGTGCATTATGCCGCCTTCTCATCAGGAAAGACAAGGAACTTATGTCAGCATCATGATGAACAAAAACTTTTAGATGACTGCCCACACGGAGTCCATAGCGATAATGAGTGTTTCTTTAAAATATTCCGTTTAAGCAGTGACGTAAAAAATGTTTGAATGTAGAAGATTCTAGAAAGTTCAAGAGTTCAAACAAGGTTGAAAGGGGAGAGAGATCTAAGAATAGGAAGGTGACAGGGTGCAAGTCATATGAATGTTGATGTGTTGTTGTTTGCTTTTGCTAATGAGATTGAGTGCCTATGTGTGTGTATGTATATAACTGCATTCGTGTCTATGTGTGTGTATGTGTGTACGTGATTGTGTGTGTGGATGGGTAGATGTCAAAAACAACTAGTGGTGAAGTGACAGGTTTGTGTCTGTGTTTGATTGTGCTTACGATAGAGAGAGGGAGAGAAAGAGAGAGGAGGGAGAGGTAGAGAGACAAAGGTAAAACATACCCAACGAATTTGGTAGTAGTCCTTCATGAGTATAAAAATTTGTCTATGGTGGTGTTGTATAAGTGGAACCAAATTATTAAATTCAAGGTGTGTTTCTGTCAGTGCATGCACCTATAGGATTTTTCAACCATTGTATTTACTAAAGGGAATTTGGCGAAAAGTATATGGAAAAGTTCGGAATTACAGACGCCACAAAATTTTCTGCCCTTATCAAACGGAAAGGATACAGACAATATGGACCATTTCCAGCTTGAAAGTTATATTGCTGTCCTTAAGACGCCAAACTAATTTACTTCGAAATTAGGAATATGCAGTCTTCGAAACATATGTCGAGAATAAAGGAATTTTGTTAAATCGTCGTTCAACTCCATTCTTTCATTGATTTGTATTAAAAAAAACACACAAATTTCCACACGAAAGGACGTGATCTCTGCCCTTGGCATGTAGCTTCAAGCGTGTTTTTCTGACGTGGATTTGCTACCCGGGTATCGGTTAACCGAATTATCCACACTAGGATAATTCATTCAACTACTTATATATATATATGTATATATATATATATATATATTATATATATATATATATATATATATGTATATATATATATATATGTATATATATATATATATATATATTATATATATATATTATATATGTATGAATGTATGCATGTATGTATATATATATATAATATATATATATATATATGTATAACATTGACCAGAGAACAAACATCAAATTCGAGTCAACGACTTTATATAAAACACCATGCCTCCAAACATTTGATCATATATAAATATTACCCTGGCTTTTAAACTTATAAACAATACATATATAAAAAAAACACAAAAGGTAAAACATATATATGCAAATAAAAATACTGATATATAGAACGTCCTATCAAGACTACAATCGATTAAAAATTCTAAAGCATATCATGCGACTAAAAATGTAAATAAAATAAAATATCAATCGACTAAAATTTTTTTTTATTCCCCTCAAACAAAAAGAAGTATGTCAAAAATGTTCAGTTCATAAAAACCAGGTTGGAGTCCAGAAGTAAAAAGAGTTCCACAAAATCAAGTCAAGCACATCTATTTCAGGAGTTCCTTGCCGCAGTTCGATTATGAGTTAAGGTACATCTCGGCATCGGGATAAATAGGAATCTCAACAAATTGTTCGTTCACAACTCCGCATGGCTATTTAAAAAACAATAAACTATCGCGGGACCAGTCCAAATTTTCTAACACACTCCAAAACAAAAAAATTATTTCATTGCTAAACATGCCGGTGGTTGCTAATATTAGGAACTTATACTATCCAGTTTCAAAATCCCGTAAATCTAAATATTATTTACCACATCTAATTTTACTTATATATACTCTCAGAAAAGTAGAAGAAAACTTATGGTTGCAAAAAGAGATCACCTCCCTAAGTTTATTTAATGTTTCAGGCCCAAAGTACTTAAGGATGGCAAGAGATTCCCTTACACATAACTTACACTTGTTAATATTAACTCTAAAATAGGGGCCCTCAATATAACAGACTACTCAAGAGACTAACTTTTTTTATTCCTCTTTAAACCATTTATATAAGAGGCAAGTGTAGTGGAGTTACAATATTTTCGTTCGAAAACGAATTCATGTGAGACCTATACCTAGCCTTAAAATTGACAGTACTGCCTATGTAAAACCTATCCAAATTACCCTCCTCTTTAACAACGCATGTATATATAGCAATAGTAGTCAGACAGAATTCGTCAAAGGGACATAATATAGGGTTTCTACAATTACAGGATTTACCAGAACCACCTATATCCCTATTGCTAATACTAACATTACTTATCTGGCATCCGAGTTCTTTCGTTCAGTTATCTCATAAACAGGGGGACGATAAGACTGGTGGGAGTAAATGGTTTGCAGCACTAACCTTAGGCTTATTAGAGCTTGCTTATATTAATAGATGCAATAATGGAGGCCAAATTCGGCAATACCGAGTAAGAAACTTTGATGGAGGATTTATTACAGATGCTATAGTATTTTTGATTCTTTGGGAAATTCTCCTTTAGAATCTTAAGAAACAACTTGGGCAAATTTCTCACTCTAAGAGAAAAAGGGGGACAAACCATATGACTTCCTGTATTCTAGAACGTGAGCTCTTGGTTTTACTCATCTCCTCTCTGCCGCTATTTCGCTTCCAGTATCTATTCATTTTTATAAACGTATCTTCATCTTAGCAATCTTTTTCTCTATCTCTACACTTTTTGTGTATTGCACCATTGTTCTCAGGTTTTTCCTTTTCGGAGTCTCTTTCTCTCCTCACCAATCCCCTCCTCTACCGTTGGCATTTTCATCTCTGTCTGTCTCTCATTCTGTGTTGCTATCACCTCTCTTTCATTTTCCTTTCTCTTCTGTTCTCTTTCCTCTTTGCCAGTTCATGGTTTCTGCATTCGTTCCTCACTTTTGATGTCTTTTCGTTTTTTTCTCTTCTCATCCGTATTCTCTCGTTTTTCACTCTGTGTCTCCTTTCCACTTGCCTCTCATTTCTTCCTCAGACTTTTTGGTGGTGAGTCTGTATTACTCTTCTTCATTGCTCTTTCATTTTCTCCTCCTCTTTGGTTGCACCCTCTTCTTCCTGATTTCCTTCTCTGTCTCCTCCTGTTAGTATTTCTGGGGACACTTTACTTTCATGTGTCCCCTTACTCCACATAGAAAACATAGAGGCGGTCTTCCTTCCACCACTATTCTTAACCTTGTTTCATCTGGCATTACCAGTTCTTCCGCAATCTTGTGAAGGTCTGGCAAGCTTATATGGACCAATACCTCTAGTCCATACCCTCATCAATTCACCTCCGTAGTTCTCAATATTTCAATATTTCGGTGTCCTCCTCTCTATTGAAGAGGATGGCTGCCACCAGCCACGCCTCATCAATTTCTGGGAGCACCCTACCTATTCTTACTCTGGCCTCACGTTTGCCACAGTAAGTTGGTAGTAGTGCCCACTCCGCTGATCTCAAAGGTACAATGAAGTATTTTCTCGCTTCTTCTTTACTCACGTACCTCCACTGTGCCGTATTTCCTTCCTCTGGTGTAGTACCTCGTTACATTCTTAACTTCTCTCAGGCTCTCCTCAACCACCTCCACCGCTGCCATTCCCTCCTTTTTCGTTGAAATACAATTGTATACAATTGTTTTCTTCTCCATTTTTTCTGTCACTTCCTTGGGAGGTGTCAACCTCATGCTATCTTCCTCCTTTCTCAATAAATCATTATATTTCTTGAAGTTTTTCTCCTGCAATTTAATTTCTCTAACTTGCAGTACCTCTGCTGACAGGATTTTGCTAGTCACCGCAGCATAACAGCTCGCTAGCACCATCCATAATTGGGGAAGAAAATTTAAAAACCAGGTAACAAGTTCAACAATTTCAGGTAACAACAATCCATAATTCAATAAATAACAGTTTAACAATAACAGTACTCACATGGAGCGTATACACTTTCAATTCAACTGACTCAAATACAACATTAACAACAACACCAACGCCTTTTCAACGATTAACCGGAGATGATTTTTAAAATGAGAATATATGAATTAAACCCGACTGCTCTCACAAACGAGAATGCTAAAAATGAATCCGACCTCTCTCAAAAATTAAGCAAAAAAAAACGGAAAAATAATCCAGAATACTTGTCCGGTACCGGATCGATCACAGTGATAGCCATGGAATGTGATGGTGAGTGTAGAAAATTTAGTAACAGTAATAAATAGTTTACCCTTGTCTTAATATAAGCCAAAGTTAACAAATTCACCATTCAAAATAGTTTCAAAGGTGGAGGTAATAATAATATGTTCTATTCAGGAATTTTTTAATGAATAGCATGAAACCGTTTGGTTTTCTCTTCTCTTAATTTCCGGCCTTCCTTTAGTATACCTGTTGTTTTAGATCGATGTGGACATGTATGTATATATGTAAGTATATTGTAAAGTGTTAATTTGTTTGTATAATATATAAAATATATATTATGAAGATATGTTAGTGTTATTTAATTTCTGAACGGTTTTGCCGCCGTTTGCTTATGTAGTTTGATTTCTTTATCCATCGCTTTCTATTAAGATAGAGACGCGAGTAAAATTAATAATAGAAGAACGAAAATAAAACTTTAGAAACAGCCTAAATGGAGATAATTGAGAAAAGTGGAAAGTCAATGTAAGATCGTAATCATGTAGGGTAAAGTAACTATAACAAATACTCTAGAATCCTTGTCCAGTACCGGATAGATCCCGAAATCTAAGCGCTTCGTGCTCGTCACAAGGCGGGACGTCTCTGAAAGTTTCATCCGAATTCATCCTGCAATTCTTGAGATAACTTGTCCACGGACAAACAAACACGACTATAAACAATACTTCCGCCTTCGTTTGTCTCTCTTGATAATACTTCAAATAGCAGTTATAATAAGTGTGTCAGTTGTGCGACAATAGAGGAGTGCCAATATACAAGTAAATGTGTGAAATCATACGTAAACAACTTTTATATGCGGAAAAGATTTTCTAAGTATAAGGAAACAACATTTGAATGATGAAGATAAGGTACAACGAATTGTTGAAATTTACTGGAGAATATCTTTCATCTTTTACTTGTTCCAATGATTAGACTGTGGCCATGATGGGGCACCGTTGTGATGTGTTTCATGGAACGGATCGATAATAGTGCTTATTTGTTAAAGCTAGGTTTGTTAAAACTCGGGCAGACACATACATACACATGCACACACACACACACACACACAGTCACACACAAATACACACGCGCGTGCGCATACACACACACACACACACACACACACACACACACATGTATATTCCATAAGGTTGCACACAGTTTCCGTCTACCAAATTCACTCACAAGTCATTGTGAGGATATAGAAGACACTTGCTTAAGATGGTGTGTAGTGGAATTGAACCCCGAAACCACATGGTTGCAAAGCGAGCTTCTTAAGCACACAAAATTACCTGTGCCTATAATAGAAAATTTAGAACCTATATCAATCTTTAATTCATTAGTACAACAGGTACACAATGCTACAAGTGTGTTATGATATATATCTTAGCAGTTTTAGGAGATAAACATCAAATAATAGTTTTCTGTTTTTTAGCATATTCAGATTTCATTTATTCTATATGGAGATGTGACTATATATATATATATATATATATATATATATATATATATATATATATATATATATATATATATATATATATATATCTAGTTTCAGCTCAGAGCTGCGGCCATGCTGTAAGAGCTGGGTCAGGTAGCTCCTACCTGGTCGAAAACCATGCTGGGTATTACTCAGCAAGTTATTTTCCTCAAGGAATGCGATTAGTTTCTTTCTGACTATCCGTTCCATGACTTTGCTGATGTGTGAAGTCAGAGAGATAGGCCTATAGTTTTTGGCATCTGCTCCACTTCCCTCTTTATGTATTGGGCATATTATTCCCTCCTTCAGCTTGCTTGGCAGTTTGCAATTCGCAAGTAAGCTCTGTAAGAGAATCTTGAGGGGTTTTGCCAGGGCATGCTTACACGCTTTGAGGAGGATGGCTGGGAAACCGTCTGGACCAGCAGCTGAGTTTGTGTCCACTTCATCTATGGCTAGTAGGACATCTTTTTCGCTAATGTCAATACATTCTATTGTAACCGCCTCGCTGGTTATAGGTGAGGCGGCAAAGAAGTCCACTGGTTCGTTCACTTGTCTGTGTTCTATATATATATATATATATATATATATTATATATATCAAAAGTAACACAGAAAAAGTACGATATGTGATTTGTAATTGTAAATAAGAATTATATATAAATATAAAAAAGTAAAAGATAAGAAATAAATATAAGTATATATATATATATATATATATATATATAAAAGTAAAATATACATATATATATATATATATACATACATACATATAAAAAAGTAAAAGATAAAAAAGATACGATGTGTGAAAATGAATTACATATAGATAATATTGTATAAAGTAAAGTAGAAGACATGTAATTAAAGGTATAATATATATATATATATATAATATATATATATATATATATATATGCAGTAAAATTATACATATATACACATATATATATAAAAAAGACATACACATATTTACAAACATTTTGTTGGATGGGCGTTGACTGTTCAGGAGTTCATCCGCCCTTTGACAGGTCTTATTTTTCCTCCCGCAGGGTGTCCAGCAACACCCTTCTCACCAAGCAAGCCTGGTGGGGGTTCCGGTTTAGTCGCCGACGATCCGACCATGCGACAGGTTGTACTGGATTACATGTTACCAGTAGCATCCAAGTGCGACCTAACAATTTTATGACGATCTAGCACGATTATTGAGTATAGTACCAATTTCTGACAAGCTGGTCATATTGGGAGATTTCAATACAAGAGTTGGAAAGGACTATGTTTCACGGCCTATTTTAGGTCGACATGGGATTGGAAAATGCAATAGAAATGGAGTAGCTCTTTTGACGTTTTGTACTAAGAATAATCTGATTGCAAAATCAAATCTATTAAATCAGTTTGTTTTAATATAATGTTAAATGGGCGCTTGCACTTTCTGGATTTTTCATATTGTACATATAATTTCATAGCAATATTAACAATGCACTAGTCGATCCTGTTCTATTTCCAGTGTGTATGAGATATGTTAAATTCCAAGTCACTGTTCTATCGTAAATGCCTATAATTATTTCCGCTTCTCTTACCTCAGGAGAGACAAAGGATCGTTGTAAAATGACTACGACTTCCTTGTTTTCATAACGTTCGTGATATCGCTGCCGGTTGTGATTGCAAACGTCTTAAAAACTTAGAGCACTTACGCAGAAACAAAACAAATAATTAGTATTCTGTAATATTGAACACGGATAATGTGGAATTGGATTTATTTTTGAAGTATTTTTTCTTTGCACCCTTTTCAAGCCTAGCCAGGCTCATGAGCCCGGTTTCCCGGTTTCTATGGCGTATGTGTTCGCCCAAGCTGGACTGAACGCCAGTCTATCGCAGCGTTACTCAAGAAACATGAAGAGTGAGAGAAAGTTGGGGCGAAGGAGTACAACAGGGGTCGCCACCACCCCCTGCCGGGGTACATGGAGCTTTTAGGTGTTTTCGCTCAATAAACACACATAACGCCCGGTCTGGGAATCGAAAACGCGATCCTCCGACCGCGAGGCCGCTGCCCTAACCACTAGGCCATTGCGCCTCCACTTTTTAAAGTATTACATAAGTTTTATTTAAATATTTTATTATTTACAGGTCAAGAATGTTCACGGGCTGGATAGATTCCAGCAGAATATGTCACTGCCCAAATGTGTGCAAGTGTACATGAATTTATATTTCTTCCTAATTTTTTTAATCCACTACTTCTCACTTCTCTCTTAGCCTCCCCACCATCGCCCCCTTCAAAAAGTACATAAAACTACTTTTTGATAGAGGTAGATTAGGTAACTTATTTCCTTCAAATAATTCCCATTTTCGCTATCTCAAACTTTAACTCTACAGCCTTCACACAAACTAACACAAAGGTTACCATTCACATACTACCACATTGCTTCCCTCTTCCTCCCACCTTCCACTTCTAAACTCTGAAATATATTTTCTCCTTCCACTACCCTCTCTCTAAATAGCCCCACAATTTCTCTTTCTAATACACTTAGCTCTCCACAAAATCATTCCATCTTTAAACTCCATTCTGTCAACACCTGAAATGTAAAACTTCTAATTATTTTGGACCAGCATGCTCCTAGAAATAGTTGCTGTACTCGCAAAACTCTTATTCAACACATTTAGTTTCTGATATCATTTCTATTCAATGTAAGTCGAACTTTTTCATATATATACATATGTACACTTTTTGTATTAAATGTATTTAATATTATTTTGTATATCGATTTGCCAAATTTGCTTCTCCTTACATTTACACCTATACATGTGTGTGTGCTTGTGTGCATGTGTGTGTGTGTGTGTGTGTGTATGTGTGTGTGTGTGTGTCATTATCATCATCGTCATTGCCATCATCATCATTTAACGTCCGTTTTCCATGCTGGTATGGACGGTTTGGCCAAAGATAGCAAACCAGAGAACAGCGTCACTCAGCTGGCAAAAATGAGTAACGCTGTGATGGACTGTGGGAACACATACGCCATTGAAACAGGGAAATCGGGTACATGATCTTAGATAGGCTTTAAAAGGGCGCATTTATTTATATATATATATATAGAGAGATTAGTGTATTTTTACACACCTTTAGTGCATATAAGTAATCTCTATCATTATATATAATTTAAACATTAATTTCCTTTATATTTAACATTCACTATTAATATCCCTACTCTTTCTGTAAGCTACTTCTGACGTTATACCATGTTTTTTTTAACAATATTAATAGCGTTCATTTAATCACTATACGAATCCATCATTTTTTGCTAAAATGTCTTATTGACGAGTTTCGTTTTTTTTACTTTCCTGAAGAGAAGATTGCATTGTATATACCATTTATTCTTTTGAATAGTATCAGTGGAATTTTCGAAACATGTGTCGAAAGTAAAAATATTTGATTTATACTTGCGTTAAACTCCATTTATTTATTCATATACATATACATATACATATATATAAAGAAAATAAGTAACAAGGATGCCAAGACATTAATGCTATACTGCCGTTTCAGGCGGGTCCATTTAATCGAACAATGCAAGTATTACATCAATTTGAAATACAGCACTATCGTCAGTTGCAAAATAAAAATTTTCAACAGGCAGAGTATGCTATTATAATTTTTAGCAAATATTTCATCAGAGCTAGAGAAGGAAAGGATTCCATGCTGCTACTAATGTTGCAGAATAAGATTTAATAGAAACAACTAAAATTTTGGAATAGCAGAAGTGGAAACACAGTGGGGTTCGTGAGATTGGTAATTTAGCTATAATTTTTATCTATCCCCTTAACGTCATAAAACGATCTAATGCAGCTAATATTAAGACACTAGGAGTTGACAGTTAAATTCTAGTTGCTGGTCATAAATTAATATTGTTAGATATTCTCCCAAACCCTAATTCTCTATGGCTGTAGATTCCCTTGACCACTTAAAAGAACAAATCTCAGGGTAAGTCATTGAGATAGTGGTAAATGCCCAGAAAAAAGGTTGGGTGGGGGTGACATAAACTCTTTTATTATTATCAGTTATAGGGGCTTACGATAGAAAGTTTGGGACGCTACAATGAGATCTAGATGGGAATTAGTAGTACAGAGGGGAAAAAATTTATAGCTCCCTATAATTTATTGCACCCTAATGAATCAAGGGAAATAAGTGTGATTGTATGCATGCAAGTGAATATGTAGATAGATAGATAGATAGATAGATAGATAGATAGATAGATAGATAGATAGATAGATAGATAGATAGATAGATAGATAGATAGATAGATAGATAGACAGACACACAGATAGATACATACATACATACATACATACATACATAAATACATACATACATACATACAAACATACATACATACAAACATACATACATACATACATACATATGATGATTTCACAATATCTCACCATAGCACTGTAGGTGTAAGTATGTATCGAAACAATTTTATCAATATTTACATAAAAAATGTTGGTACATTTTATTTGCTATCACTTGTCTGTATATATATATGTGTGTGTGTGTGTGTGTGTATGTGTGTGTGTGTGTGTATGTGTGTGTGTGCGTGTTGTGTATACATATATATATATAATGGAATTTTTTCTCATAAGACAGTTAGAATTTCGTATTCTTCCTTTCCCAATATGGGTACCATTTTAGCAAGGTTAAATACAAAGAATATAAAATCAACAAGAGGTGTTAATAGTAATAAAAAATATTACTGTCAATGCTAGCTTAAACCCCTACAATGAGAATAATATTAATAGTGATGTAGGAATTAGAAACAGCAGTATTAACACATCTAATATATACAATATAGACTGTAACTCCGACGTTTATACTAGCGCAAAGATTACTGACACATCGCCTGTTGATGCTGAGATGAATTTGAATGATCTACAGTTGAAGGAAGTATAAATAATAACAGAAATAACACATATGATAGTAGGAGTAGGAGTAATAATAATAGTGATAATAATAATGATAGGAATATCAATAATATTAATAGTAGTAATTCTTCTGGTTATAATTGTAGAGTTAAATCTCACTGTTCGTTATTAGGCCGATGTCTAATCCAAAACGTAATTTATAAATGTACAATCATAACTGAAGTTGGTAACTTTATATAAATAGGATGTTCGATAAATATCAAAAAAACCTATCAATAACCATTTTTCATCTTTTAGACCCAAACATAAAGCCAATTGTACGTCCTTGTCTAGCAAGATTTGGGAACTGAAGGAAAGTGGGATCGAATTAAGCCTTAAATGGGTTATAATGCGGGAAATGCAGCCTTTTAGACATAGTCGATACGGGTGTGAGCTGTGCTCTATGAGATTTTTAAGTATAGGGACATGAACAAAGGGATTAATAATAGATGAGACCTAAGGGTGTCATGCGTACATAGCGTCACCCGTACATTTAGATATTTTCGAAATTAGCGTTTACAGGTGCCATACTTGAACTTTACTGGTGGAAATTAATTTTGGTGTCGTATCTGTTGTAAACTTACCCTCTAGTACTGTATATTATAAAATCATGGGATATTGAGTTATATGGTGAATTAAATTGGATTTTTATAAGCTATATGTTATGGTATGTGGTGTGCTATATGTAATTACTATCCCATGAAAATTCCTGCCAAGTTAGTCTGATTTCATCATGCATTTGGTGATTAATTTATTTGTTCATTTCTATGATGTTCTACCCTATTTATCATATTATGTATATTTGTAACGGCTTTTATGTAAGTAAGTCTCCTAATTATATACACCCTAGAAACTATAAAATCATATATGTAATAGTACCTGTAACATTGCAACTTATAAAATCTCTTCGGTCGGAATACCTCCAACTGCCCTCACTACAACCATACCTACCAACCCCTCTTTTAGGCTTACCTTTATCTCTTCCCTACCTCAAAATTTAATACCCTGTCTCTTTAAATATATGTTTTATATATTTCTTATCATTTTCAATAAATTCGTATTATTTTGTTTTCTTACTTTGATATCCTTACCTATTAACCTTTTATCCCTAAAAGTTGCTACTGTTCTTAAATAGAGATTTTTCAGCTACTAGGTCTATGCGAGATGGTTATACTATATCCATACAAACATATAAATATTTGTATATGTGTATATGCATATATGTGCATAACCTATTAACCTCTTATCTCTTATAAATTGTTATCTTTCTTGTTTGTAAATAGATACTTTTTAGTTATTTAAGTCTATACTAGATGGTTATATTATATCCATATAAACGTATAAATATTTGTATATGTGTGCATGTATGCACATAGATGAATAGTTGTGTGTATCTGTACACATCTTTATTTTGTTCTGATTCTTGGTTTATAATTAATATATAGATAACATGCTTATCTTTCCAGTATTCCATAATCATTGCATTGTTCAATTAAATGGAGCCGCTTGAAACGGTCGTACTGCATCACTTCTTAATATCCTGTTGCTTATTTTGATTATATGTATGTATATATATATATATATATATATATATATATATATATATATATAGTTAATCCAAACATGAAAACACAAAGAGAAAACAACAACGCGAGGACGTGGAACAAATATAGTATTATTGGACGCTCAGGAAGGAAGGGAAGAAGGAGGGTTTTACGTTTCGAGCGGAGCTCTTCGTCAGAAACATAGGAGGACAGATCCAGAGAAGAGAAGACGGAGGAATATATATATATATATATATATATATATATATATATATATATAATACAAATATTAAAATTACTAAGTCTCTATAAAAGAGATTATGGCAGCGTTTACTGGAAATTAATTGTTATCGCCATATTAATATGGCATTCTTATAGATATAAGAATAATCGCTGCCATGGTCAGCTCCATGAGGCCACCGCCATCAAGATAGCTATTGATACACGATCTGTATCCATTATAACCTTCGAACAAGGGAGGTCAGCCGCTTCACACTGCCAGTCTGACAGCTACAGACACGTTTCGGGGTATTGCCCCTTGTCAATGTAGCGCAGTCAGACCCGCAGGTGTCGCCACTGACGTCTCTGTTCGAAGGCTTATATTTACCTAGTTTCAGTGGAATACATCCACTTGTTTTCAATAATAGAAATATTAAAATTACTAAGTCTCTATAAAAGAGATTATGGCAGCGTTTACTGGAAATGAATTGTTATCGCCATATTAATACGGCATTCTTATAGATATAAGAATAATCGCTGCCATGGTCAGCTCCATGAGGCCACCGCCATCAAGATAGCTATTGATACACGATCTGTATCCATTATAACCTTCGAACAAGGGAGGTCAGCCGCTTCACACTGCCAGTCCGACATATTAATATGGCGATAACAATTAATTTATATATATATATTATATATATATATATATATATATATATATATATATATATATATATATATATATAATATATACGATATAGGATTCTTTCAGTTTTCGTATACCAAATCCACTCACAGGGCTTTGGTTGGCCCGAGACTATAGCTAGAGTAGAAGACACTTGCCCAAGGTACCCCGCAGTGGGACTGAACCTGGAACTATGTGGCTGGTAAGTAAGCTACTTATCACATAGCCACTCCTGCGCCTGTATATATATATATATATATATATATATATATATATATATATATATATATATATATACATATATATATATATACAGGCTACCCTTTGTCTTCTCTGATTTGATAAACTAGTCTATAAAATAAAAACTTCCCCGCCCCGCTCATAATTAAAACTTAATAACAGAAAAATCAGTGAAAAGCAGTGTCTTCTTGAAACAAATTTCTGTTACAACTGTGATGCTGTTGGTAAAACATATTCTTTGTCTATCTCCTTATCCTCTTGGAGATTTGGGGTAAAATTATACTAATGTTAAGTCCCGCTGTCCGTTATTGGGGCGATGTATGGCCCAGAACATAGTATATAAATGCACAATAGCAACTTCAAATAATAATTATATTTACTTCGGTTGTTCGATAAATTTGAAACAGCGTATATATAATCATGTACCAGCCTTTAAACTTCAGCATAAGGCAAATTGCACACTATTATCTAGTAAGATTTGGAAATCAAAGGAAAATTAGATTTAGCCTCAAATGGGACATAGTAAGAACAGCACAGCCTTATAGAAATAGCAGATATGGGCGCGAGCTCTGCTCTATGGAAATTTATGTAATTTTTAAACATAAAGATAATGTAAACCTGGTAAATAATCGATTAGACCTTAGAGTATCATGTGTACATAGTACTACCCGTACCTTCAAATATTTTAGAAAGTAACACTTTATTGATCGTGAGTTTTTAATTCTTAAAATATACCTCTTAGTTTTAAAATCAATGTATAAATAGCACACCCTGCAAAATTAATTTTATGTCAACACTAGGTATCACTGATTAAAAACATAAACTAATTGAGTAAATAATTTGTAATTTCTAGAATTATTGCATAAGTTTCATAAATCGCATCTATCGAAGTTACCAAGTTGGATACGGATTTCATCATGACTTTAGTGAATAAGCTATTTTCACATCCGTTTCTATAATGTTTCTACTCTACCTAATCTTTTTCAATACTCTATAATTACCTTTATATAAGCCTAAATTGTACCCCTATATAGCCATACTTAAATTATGAAAAACGATATAGGTATCTTCAAAATTTTAAAATTTAAATGCCTACAAATTAGCTGAACAGTTTTGTACAATAAATTAAAAAGATGAGAACTGCAAAGAGTGGTAAATTAGAAGAACTGGGATTCTTTGCTGCAGCAGTTTAAATAAAAAGTTTCTTATTCTTTGCTTTACTAGAAATAATAGCTTGTCCTATACTTTTGCAGGTGTAATAACTCGTCCTGTACTTTTCCATGTTTATAATCTTAAGAATGTGACTTTCCATGCTCGCATTGTTCGATGTAATATGCGCGTGTGTGTGTGTGTGTGTGTGTGTGTGTGTGTGTGTGTGTGTGTGCGTGCGTGCGTGTGTGTGTGTGTATGTGTATGTGTATGTGCATGTATGCATGTAGATAGATAGATAGATAGATAGATAGATAGATAGATAGATAGATAGATAGATAGATAGATAGATAACATTTTATTGTAGCCACACAGGGCTAAACACAATGAAAATGGACGAAATACAATGTAGAATTTTTTCTTTTCGAGGTGGGATGGGTGGGGCACAAAAAAAACGTTTGATCAATAGGGATCTGTGGTTTGTGTGGTGTATAAAAAAAGCAATATATATATATAAAGTTCACAGTTTAGGTGTAGCCTTAGAAAGAAAAACCTACAAAAAAGACCAAGGTCACCTCAGACAGTTCGAAAATGTACACATGAGTAAGTCGCCTTACTTCTCGTTGTCTCTTTTGGTTACAGATTTATGCTTAAAATAGTGTCGTCTTTCATACTGACCATTTTTGCCACTTTTACCCACTTTTTATTAAAACATTCGTTCGACGAAGCCTTCCTCTCTATTCTCATCCTCCTTTTCAAGTGGTACTTGAAAAAGTTGACGAGAGACTGACCAGAGAGGAAGGTGTTTGTTTGCAATCCTTTCAAACGCGTCCACCACACATTTCGCCATAGCCATCAGCGTAACGAAAACCGTTTTGCTTCCCGTTTAAAGGAAGGTTGTGGAACAATATTCACGATAGACTCGGCCGATAGGCGGTCCTGACCTACACGTGACAACAGCTGTTCGATGAAGGTCCACAGCTCTGAAATATCTGGACACTGCACTAGTGCGTGCAGAACGGTTTCGTCACTCTGACCGCATCTCGGGCAGGTCGGTCCGGTGATGGTTTTCGTACCGTGCCTGTAGCTCTTCTCTCGAACAGGTAGTGCGTCTCGATAGCACTGCCAAGCCAGGGATTTCTGAAAGTTATCCATAGGCCCCGGCCCGAACGTCGTCCTGAACAGGCGGGTTAGGAATTTCTCGTCGACGCCCAGGTTTGCCCCGAGTGTGTCGTCGGACCTCCCCTCCACTAGTCCTCTATAGAACGCTTTAGTCGTTTGTAAGTTGCACAAGTTTGACCCCGGTCGGCAGAGCTGCTGTAGAGCTTGGCGACACTCTCGGTGCCAATCGCTCAGTTTCGGTCTCTTCTTGATCCACGTTTGCAGTTCGGTCAGTGAGACGAGCTGCGGGAAGGCGCGCCTCACGAATGGCGCCCACACCTGTTCACCGTCGTCGATGAAGTTCCAGAGATGTCGCAGTCTCAGCGCATGCCTGCTCATCATCAACCACGGCATGCCCAGTCCTCCATTCAACGGATGTTGACAGCAAATGGACTTCCTCACCATCGGAACGCCACCCTTCCACAGGAAGCGGAAGAGTATGCGTTCCAGTTTGGTGATGGTGGCGTCGGGACAAGGTACGACGGTCAGGCGGTAATCGATGACGGATGCGATGTACGCGTTCGCCACCTCCGCCCGGCCTTTTAGAGACAGATTTCTCTCGGCCCATGTTTGGCTGAGAGCGACCACTCTACTCGTGATCTCGTCCCAGTTCTTATCCATTTGGAGGTCCGGACTGAACCAGTCCCCGAGCAATTTAACCGTTCCGTCCGTCCAGCGTCCCACTACTGAGCCGCAGTCGGACGGCATGGGCTTGCTTCTCCAGGTGCCGAGTAGCAAACCCACTGACTTTTCCAGGTTAATCTTCGCTCCTGTCACCGTTTCGTATTTTCTTAGTGTCTCGCCTATCATCTGGATGTGTTTGTCGCTCGACGCTATGACGGTGACATCGTCCGCATATGCCGACAAGCTCGTTACGCAACCCAGTTCCCTTGGGATGCCGCTCAGTGTCGCATGTTTGCGCCCTGTCGACCAGTTTATCAATGACAAGCGCTAACCTCTCGGCTATTACTTTGGCCAAAATTTTCAAATCTGCGTTGAGCAGAGTGCTGGGCCTGAAATTATCTATAAAATTCCCCTATTTTGGGTCTTTCTTCAGCAACGTCACTGCACCTTGGCTCACGAAACCGGGGATTCATCCGTTTTGTTGCCAGTTGCAGTAGACTGATGCCAAGAGGTCGCCAAACAAGTCTGGCATTTAACAATACAGCTCATAGGGTAAACCATCCAATCCAGGCGACTTATCCCTCGCGCAGCCCGCCATCGAATCCCGCACGTCAGCGGCTGTGATGGGACTTTCCCAACACTCCGCTTCTCTTGCCGAGAGCTGCGGCAGGTCGGTCAGGTAGGCACTGAAATCCATCCCGCGTTCCGACCCACCACTCGCACCTAACAGTCGAGCAAATTGCTGTTGAAAGGCCTCACACATCCTTTCGGGTTCGAGTAAACTGCATCCCTGTTGATCTATTAGAGACCGAATGGTGGTTCTGTTGCCACGCTGCGCCTCCGCTACCCGGGCCTCTCGCGCAGCTTCGATCCCTTCGTTCCTTAAGGCACGCATTTTAGCTCTGACGACGCAACCTTCGTGCTTGGTGTTGAGGTGTTGGTCGAGGGCCATCCTCGCAGCCAGTACGTTGGTTGCGCTGCCAGTGGTAAGTGCCTCTTCTAGTTTCTTAACTAGGTCTCCCTCTACTCTGTTTCGATCTATCGCTAATTCCTTGCTAAACCTAATTGATTTCGATTTTATTGCCATTTTCAGGGCGAACCACCAGCGGTTGTTAACGACGGCTCCCGTCAGCGCCCTCTTAATTAACTCGCTAATCCGGTTCCCGTAAACCTGTCGCGCTAAGAGCGACGTGTTCAGTTTCCAGTAACCGGGATCCTGTCTATATGTCTTATCTAAGTCGAGCGTACACGTCACAAATTTGTGATCTGTGTAGCTGATTATTTTAAATTGTAGACATCCTACACTATCCCTATCCGCTGTCCTGCATAGAATTCTATCTAGATAAGATCTCGACGATCCGACACGGTTTGTCCAAGTCCGCATTGGCACGTTCGCATGGTCGAGTCGGAACCTGTCAGACAAATGGAAACGTCTGAGTAGGTCTTTGAGGCACTTACACCCCCTTCTATTCCTATCCATTCCCACATAATCTAGATGCGTGTCCAAGGTAGCGTTCCAATCCCCTACTAACAGTAAAAGTCTAGACGTACCCGGGAAAACTTCTAGACGTCTGAAGAAATCCGCCCCACCCGGTAAGGACGGTGCATAAACTGCCATCAGACGGAATGCACACCCATTTCTGCCATCCACGTCCAAGACAACCAGACTACCCTCCGGGTCTAGGAATATTGTTCTTCCTTTTACATTTAGACTCTTTCGAAAAAGCACCGCGGTACCTCTACCACCCATGTTCGGCAGTTAAATATCTCCCTGCTTTACTTCCTTGTTTGGTGGGGTTTGGTGGGTTTATCTTTTCCTTTTACCCCCTGTGGCTATTTGCCATTCCGTCGAAATTTCGACGTCCGACGAATCAGAAGGGCGTAAAGGCAAAGCATTTGCGTTAATATGTATGCTTGTAGAAATTGTTGATGTTTTGTGCGGTGTTTGTGTTGTTGTGGTGTTAGGGGTAGAATTTGTCTTCTCGTCACTGTTTTCTGTCTTTTTAATTATCATCCTCGGTGTTGGTGTTGGTCTACCTTTTGGTTCAGTATGTTGAATTGGTTGCGACGTCAACGGTGATTGTGTTGGTACTGTTTCTTTTCTTGGTGATGTTGTTGGGGTTGTTTGCTGGTTTGTTGTTTTCTTGGCATTGTTCCATAATTGAGTGTGTTGGTGTTGGTGTTGGTGTTGGCAACGGGTTTTCTGATTTGTTCTTTCTTCTTTTTTCTGTGCCAGAGCGCATTTGGCAATTAAATGTTCTGGGCTACCACAGTTGTAGCATCTAGGCTTTTTGCCTTCTGCTACAACATATAGGCTTTGCCCATTTTCTAAATGGATCCTATCAGGTAGGTTCTCGATAGAGGACCCCTCAATCTGGATGGTCACTACTATTGTTTTACCACCCCAATTGCCGTTTTTGTACACGGCGGTTTCTAATATATTTATCTTTTTCAAATGGTAACAGATTGCCCTTGTTATCCATTTGTTAGCTATCTCGGGGGGTACATTTTTAATGCTAATTCTACTCACTCTCTGGCCTTTGTAATATGGTACCATGATGATTTCATCATTTTGCAAAGACTCCGTAGAGCGGACCACCACTGTATTAAACTGGGGACCCCAGTTTATATATTCTTTTTTTTTTTCATTATGCTTTTTAAACACTTTTCTATGTCCGTTTTTGTAATCTGTTCATTTTGTTTTTTGTTTTTTCTTATAAATTTATATATAATTGTCTTATTTTCTATTTGTTTCTTTATGTGTTGGGGTGTATGCAGCACTAAATCCTGCCCTTGTGTTGTAAAGAGTGCTCTCGTTTCTATTAACTCTTCATTCGTAAATTTTACTATTTCTTTTTTCTGACGCAGAGTGCCAGCGAAATTTACTGGTGTTGTTGATTCTTTTATATTAACATATTCACTATTAGATAGTGAGATATTTATTTCATTTTTATTATTGTTCTTGTTGTTGTTGTTTTTGTTAACAGTATTCGTGTGAGTTTCATTTTTATCATTTATGTTGGTGGTGGTGGTGGTGGTGGTGGTGGTGATGGTGGTGGTAGAGGTGGAGGTGGTGGTTGTAGCAGTAGTAGTCTTGTTGTTGTTGTTGTTAGTGGTGGTGATGGTGGTGACAGGGCTGTTACCGTAAGTGGTTGCAGCGTTTACTACCACGTCACTCAGGTTTGCACTTTGCGTGCATAAGTTCTTTTTTTCTCCTAGCGTTTCCAGACTAGGAA
This sequence comes from Octopus sinensis, assembly GCF_006345805.1. Taxonomy (NCBI): domain Eukaryota; kingdom Metazoa; phylum Mollusca; class Cephalopoda; order Octopoda; family Octopodidae; genus Octopus; species Octopus sinensis. Next base: position 134,192,680 of record NC_042997.1, on the reverse strand, counting down.
AATGCTGGTCCATAAAGGAACGCGACCAGCGTTCTACAATGATATTTCTCGACATTTTTTAATGTCTAGAAGAAAAATACACAAATTAAATAGGGATGAAACTGCCCCTAGGGGCGAATTCCTCCCTTGGAAAAGCACTCAAACGAAAGTTGGGTGCCTTACACACCTTATTTATAAAAATGTACACAAAATATGGGCTATAAATAGTCAGAATAAACGATTACCTTCGGAGCTGAGGTGACAGCACGTCCGTAGATAGATAGATAAATAGATAGATAGACAGACAGACAGACAGACAGACAGACAGACAGACAGACATACTGACAGACAGATAGATAGATAGATAGATAGAGAGATAGATAGATAGATAGATAGATAGATAGATAGATAGATAGATAGATAGATAGATAGATATAGTAGATGTTGCTTTGCTTACGTCACCGTGGTTACTGATTCCGTATAAGATACCAATAGAATAAGTAACAGGCTTAGATAAAGGCAGATATTAATAGTGAAGTGGATTTATTCGACTAAAACACTTCAAGGAGGTGCCTTAGTATGGTCGCAGTCCAGTGAGTGAAACATGTAACAGTTGAATTATAAAAGATATCTGTATCCGTTTATATCATGTAAAGGTCAAGCTGCGTTTCATTTATCAAATGCGAAAATATGTGAATTCCAGAACCAATTGAATATAGCATATAACATCTTTTTCATCATATTAGTGTTGTTGTTATTACTGTTATTGTTATTGGTGTTGTCTTTTGTAGTGTTGTTTCTTGATCAGCTCATGAATCCTTTGCTATTATATTTATTGCTTGTGGAGGCACATGGCCTAGTGGTTAGAGCAGCGAACACGCGGTCGTGGGATCGCGGGTTCGAATCTCAGATCGGGCGATGTGTGTGTTTATGAGCGAAACACCTAAGCTCCACGCAGCTCCGGCAGAAAGTAATGGCGAAACTTCGGATGATTCTTTCGCCACAAATTTCTCTCACTCTTTCCTCCTGCATCTTGCAAGTCACCTGCAACGGACCGGCATCCCGTCCAGGTGGGGAAACTATACGCCAAGGAAACCGGGAAACCGGCCCTGATGAGCCAGGGGTGGCTCGAGAAGGAACAAACCACTGTTCCTTCTAAAGGATGAAAGAACAATATATTTATTGCTTGGGGCGGTGAATATATTAATCGGTTGTAGCAGAGCGAGTGTGTTCGCGTGTGTGGCAGCAATCCAGTTGGGTATTCTCTTATTTACTTCATGTTTAGAAAGATGAGAGTCCATGGGCGAGCTTATTAATGGAGTTCTATGCTTAATAATACACTAAGTATGATTCTGGACTTGCCTTCTAAAGTTATCGTTAATGAGTTTTCGAAATATTTGCTTAGTCAATTTCAACAACCAGAATTGTTGTTCTCGCCTAGGGATGATCAGGTGTCATCTAAGAGGTCATCATACTTCATTTTGTACCTCGGAACAGGTATTTCCACACCCGTTCATATACTCTTCCATTAAATATTTTTAAAGTAGTGAGTTCAGAGAGAAACAAACACAGGAAGTAATATGTCTCTCACTGCTCATACCTTTATGTATACATACTCATTATAAGGGAGGCTGTTGAAACTTCAGCTTTGTATAATACTGGCATAGTACAGGCATTGTTTACAGAAATCATTTTATCTCTAATTGATAACCAATACTCTGACAATACAAAAGTGATATACAAATGACTGTAGACAAAAGCGCCTATAAAGGATTTGAATGCGACATCCAGCTGTCCAAATCTTTATCCAAATATCATATGATTTACCCAGAGCAAAAGTACAATGCATAAGAAATAACAAAGGTGAAACAGATGTGCTTACATTATATTTTATTAGTTGAATGCAATTTTATATTACAATTATAATTTATACACGGTATAAACTGGTCAGTTCTTGTTCCCTATATTCATGAAATATATGGAGCAAGATTATATTAAACACAATGTTATTGGGAAATAGATTCTTATAAAAATATTTAAAATTCTTATTTACAAACATATTATAAAAATATATGAAATTCTGTACAATTTATAAAATTAATTGTATATTGCATATTGAAAATGTATATGGACAATAAATATTTTATAGGGAACAATATATGTGAGTAAATATTTCTGTAACTAATTTAAATTTATTCAGTATGTACAGCTACTTTAAACATGTGTTGTTTGCTGAGTGCATGTACATAGATGAATATATATATGTACATATATAAAAGTATGTATGTATATAAGTTAAATGTATAAATATATATATGTATGTATGTATGTATATAAACACACAAAAAAATTTCCTTCTCGAGCCATACCAGACTTGTCTGGGCCTAGATGGGACGTCGCAGGATTACTCATTTTTGCCAGGTGAGTGGACTGGAGCAATGTGAAGTACATACACACGTACACACACACACAAACACACACACACATACATACATATATATATATATATATATATATATATATATACATATGCATACACATACATACGCCTATGTACATGTGTATATATAAATAAATATATAAATATATGTGTATATATGTATATATGTGTGTGTGTGTGTGTATAGATAGACAGATAGATACATACATACAAACATACATATATATATACACATATATGTATATATATATATATATATACACACATATGCACATATATATACATATACACATACATATACATGTATATATATATATATAATATATATATATATATATATATATTATATATATATATATATATATTTACGCGTACTGGAATATAATATAATAAAATATATACAAATGACTGTCTGCATATATACATACGTACGCAGATATGCACGTTTTTATTCTCTTGGCCGTGTGACTCTTAGCCTCCAATTCGCGAATTCATGCGTAATTTCGGTTAGATGCATATCGGTTCATGAGACTCATATACATATGATATCATTGATAATTGAAATGTCCAAGGTAGCAAGATAAAATTACACACAGATGAACATAAAAACAAGAAAGCAAAAACAAAATAAGTGACTCAAAATAATAACCACACGGTGGTCAACTTGACGTTTCATGACACTGAATAACTTTTGCGTTACACGCAGTGAACTGTTTAGTCGATTTTTACGTCTCATAGTCGTCCTCTTTTCTCTCTGCAATGCCATCAACCTTCCGTGCACACACACAGGCTGTGGCTACATCAATCACATGTGGCTCATAAACATAGAGTCCATCAACACATTCACCTGTTCGTTTCAGGACAGTCATTTTAGTGTATACAGTCGAACATTGCTGCTTGGTGCTCTTAGACTCTAAACACTTTCTACAGCGACATACTGCTTCACTGCGTGATGGAGGGAAAACTGTTGAATCATTAATAATGTTCAGGTACCAAGGACAGGTGGAACGTTCACGGATGATATCACTAGATACAGGCGATGTTGGGCAGCTTTTATCACCTTCGGTCAGTGTTGTCCGGTTACTTTCGGCTGGGGCCATTTCAGCTGGCAGAAAAAATCGATTGTCAACGTCTGCTTTGGACAAGCTGTCGTAGCGGACTTTCAAGTCTGTTGGTATTTTACATTGAGTTGGAATTGATGCCGAAGATACAATCAAGATGAAGTTCAAGAAGAGAAAGATTACAACTTGAGGGAGATCCTGAAATAAAATAAGAAATATTTTCATTAAAACTTCTACCTTAATTTTAGTATAAATATAAATATAGATAGATAGATAGATAGATAGATAGATAGATAGATAGATAGATAGATAGATAGATAGATAGATAGATAGATAGATAGATAGATAGAGATTCCGTTTCTATAGCTGATTTTCAAGTTTCATTATGCAAACAAGTGAGTTGCATCAGTGCGTGTGTTAATAATTTTGGCATAAAAATTCTCCCTAGACACAACACTATATACAGAGAGAGAGAGAGTAAAAAGAAAGAAAGATAAAAGAAAGAGTGAGGGCAGACCAGTGTTTAAGTGTTATAGTGATGCCAGCTAAGACTTGATCAACTGCGATTGGATCAAGTGGGAGAGGGGATCCGATGACGAAAACTCTAAAAGTCTTTAAGCCCCATAAACATCACTGACATTACATCTCAGAGCACCGATTATAAGTATCATAAATTTATGTATGTATGTATGTATGTATGTGTGGAGGCGCAATGGCCCAGTGGTTAGGGCAGTGGACTCGCGGTCGTAGGATCGCGGTTTCGATTCCCAGACCGGGCGTTGTGTGTGTTTATTGAGCGAAAACACCTAAAAGCTCCACGACGCTCCGGCAGGAGGGGTGATCCCTGCTGTACTCTTTCACCACTCTTTCTCTCACTCTTTCGTCTGTTGGCCTGCTCGCTTAGCCAGCGGGGTGGCGTCATTCGAAGGCTAAAACAATGCGAACGCATTGTGACCAGCGATGTGTAACAACATCTGATGGTCTGGTCGGTCACGTGATCACGTGATGTAAGTATGTATGTATGCATGTAAATACTAGACACAAGATTTTACTTTACTTTCGCCTTTGAATGGTAAGAAATATAAATAATAAAAGTAACAAACAGTGCGATTACGTTATGAAAATACACAATAGATTGCCTCACTTGATAATACTTCAAATAGCAGTTATAGTAAGTGTATTGGTCGTGAGACAATGAATCAAAGGATAAGTGTATTAAATGGAGGAATGCCAATATAGAAGTAAATGTGTGAAACCATAAGTAAACAACTGTTATACGAGGAAAAGATTTTGTATAGTATAAAGAAACAACATTTGAATTAATTATTTTCATTATTTTTATAATTTGTATGTATTTCTTTTATTATAAATGCAAAACAACACCACGGCAAAATCGATTTAAGCTTAAATAATATAATGAACGATATATATTATTATATAATAATATAATGGCGAGGGAATATTGCATATATATATATATATATATATATATATATATATATATATATATATACATATATATATATATATTATATATATATATATATATATATACATATATACATGCATATATACATACATACATATACATACATACATACATACATACGTACATATACATACATATACATATATATATATACATATATACATACATATACATACATACATACATACATACATACATACATACATACATACATACATACATACATACATACATACGTACATACATACATAAGATTAAATTATTGCAGACAAATTCTGATGTTTTCCATGAGACAGAAGACTTAAATAGTTAAGTAGTAACATGCAGAAATTCGCTAGTTAACATAAATTGAAGTCTACTTACCATCGTTATTATCTCTGTAATGTTTGTTCTTTTTGAATTAGAAAGCAAGATGAGAGCAGTACAGAATCAAGATGAGAGGAGTACGGAAGCAAGATATTTTAGTCGTTTCTTAATATGAGGCGCTTCTAAATGACATCGACTGTCTTGAATTTTGCTGAATATATACCGTTGTGAAAACCACTTATGGGATTTCCATATATTGTTGTTCATAATACAATAAGAAAATATTTGATTTAAAAATATCAAGTTGTAGAACTCCAAACTTTACGGAAGAGCTTTCATCCGGTTGTATAAGTAATCCGGACTTTGTGTAGTGTTTTTTAAGAATTTATAGAATTTCACTACTATCTTGGCACGATCTAGTCGGTGTTATTTTAGATCTCAATGATACAGAGTCATCTAAACTGTGATATATGCTGTTTCGCCTGCTTTGTTTGATTTTAACATAGTATTATAAATTTTTGTTCAGTCACTGTTGTGCAGAGAGAAATCTACTTTAGGCGTACGTCGATTCTATTTGTATCATAACTGTACGCATCTGTAATAAATATTGGAATAAACAACGATAATGATTTCAAATATTATTTTATATAGTAAGTTTGACTATACTATATAATTCCTTCAAAGAAAATTTTCTGCCTCTTAGATTACTCTCTCCAAATGTTTCAGAGCAACTACACAATCAGAATTTTAAACATATATAACGTCTCAGGTTTATCACTTAATATACCTTGTACTGTCATCACGAAATTTACATCACTATGTCATTAATTTGTGGAGGCGCGTGGCTTAGTGGTTAGAGTGTCAGCATCATGATCGTAAGATTGTGGTTTCGATTTCTGGACCAGGCGATACGCAGTGTTCTTGAGCAAAACACTTCATTTCACGTTACTCCAGTCCACTCAGCTGGCAAAAATGAGTAACCCTGCGATGGACTGGCGTCCCGTCCAGCTGGGGAACACATAAGCCATAGAAACTGAGAAACCGGGCCCATGGGCCTGGCTAGGCTTTAAAAGGGCGCATTTATTTTTATTTTATTTCATTAATTTACAAATATATAAACGGTACGAAGGATTATGACTCGACGTAACTGCAAATTGAGTAATACCTAAATAAGTGTAACAAGCAATGCTCTAACAGCGGAGATTACAAATATTTTATCTCTTAATTTCCAAAAATATTTCCTACTCTATGGGGTGCATGCACAAAAGCTAGGATCTTAGCAATAATTTATCTATCCATTCTTTGCACATTCTTAATCGCTGTTAATTTTCGTTAACGTAGAATATGTTTTTATTTGGATTCTCACTGATCTGTGTGCACTCCAGAATTATTACACCCGACAGTATGTTTTCTGCTACAAGATTTATCAATGGTTTTTAGATAATTTAAGGGTATTGAGTCCAAAACTGGCTTCAGATTTTGTCTATCTATTGTGGCGAGAGTCATTGACATCCCCGGGTGATTGGAAGAATGAATTAATCGAACTCTTATAACGTCTAGAGGTTGATGAGAGACGAGCGGGAGAGCGTTTATTGAGACTGTCAGAATGATGTGGATGGCTCTGATGAGAACCCAATAAGGTTTGAAAAAGGGAGAGTGTTTGTTTAGTCTCGCAAAGTATGTCGTGTGAATACATTGATTAAACGTCCGCTGTGGAATTTTATATATCCAAAGTGTGTCAATGATATAAAAGTGGAGACGAAATCTTCGAAGCTTGCGTCGGACGCTGAAATAGTTTTTGGTACGAAACCCCACAAAACAAAAATCATTAACATGGACGATTTGTTGGCTCGCGTGGTACAGCTTCAACAGCAACAATGACGACAAGAACAGTGGTTACAAGCAAGGTGGGCGAGCTGGCAGAAACGTTAGCACGCCGGGCGAAATACTTAGCAGTATTTCGGCTGCCGCTACGTTCTGGGTTCAAATTCCGCCGAGGTCGACTTTGCCTTTCATCCTTTCGGTGTCGATTAAATGAGTACCAGTTACGCACTGGGGTCGATATAATCGACTTAATCCGTTTGTCTGTCCTTGTTTGTCCTCTCTGTGTTTAGACCCTTGTGGGTAGTAAAGAAATAAGTATTTCGTCTGCCGTTACGTTCTGAGTTCAAATTCCGCCGAGGTCGACTTTGCCTTTCATCCTTTCGGGGTCGATAAATTAAGTACCAGTTACGCACTGGGATCGATGTAATCGACTTAATCCGTTTGTCTGTCCTTGTTTGTCCTCTTTATGTTTAGCCCCTTGTGGGTAGTAAAGAAATAAGAACAGTAGTTACAACAACAACTACTACAGCAACAACAGCAGTTACAACAACAGCAAAATCAACAATACCAAGGATTACTGAAAGTAGTGTTGAAGAAATCTGAAAATACTTCAGGTTCGTTCTCGTCAGGCAGCATAGCAAATTCAACTGGAGAATTTATTTATAACCCAGAAAGAAGATAATACTTTTTTTCTGCATATTTTAGAAGATACGAAGAGATCTTCAAAGAAGAATGTAAAAATTGGAATGATGAGAAGGTAGACTACTTTTAAGAAAGTTAGCCCCTGCCGAACACGAAAAATACTGTTACTCTATTCTGCCGAGAAAACCAGGTGAGATTTGTTCCGATGAAACAGTTAATTTGTTATCGAGAATTTTCAGCGAAAGAAGTTCCTTGTTCATTACTCGTTGGCAATATCTAAATTTAGTTAAAAATGATAATGAAGAGTTAGCCCTCTATATTGTGGCCGTTAAAAGAGAATGAAAAATTCAAATCAAATTAATTAACCCCAGATTTGTTCAAATGTCTAAGTTTTGTTCAAGGGTTAACAACAAGAACAGATGCTGATATACGTTCCTGTATATTAACAAAATTAGAACAGGGCCAAAAATTTACTCTACAGAGGATTATATATTTGAGAAATGACGCGGATAAAATTGAAGACACATGCATGTCGACTTCAAACGGATAAGAAAAAAGGAAAACGAAGGTCAAGACCAAATCTACGCTATGATTGTAGAGGTTTACATTTAAAAAAAAAACTGGACATAAAATCTCACATTGTATGGCGAGACTAAAAATGGGTCTAACAAAAAAATTCTAGAAAGAATGTATTGTTAAAAAAAATTGTAAGCGCGACACAGAAAATAAAATTTGTCTCCATAGAAATGAATAATGTAAATATCAAGTTACAATTATATACAGGCTGTGACATCACGATAATTAATACAGATACATGGAGAAAAATAGGGAAACCTAGATTAAAGGAAAATTACGCGAGGTGTTTCAGGAAAAAAAATTGCATTTTATGTGCAAAATAATAAGTGATGTTACATTTCGTAGAAAACTTTGAAAGCCTAAATTTTAGTGTCGAAAAATGCATTAAGTTTATTTGGAACAGGCTGGATGGAACTATTTAACTTATGGGACCTATCCATAAATATTTTTTTTTTTTTTTGTAAAAATGTGAACCAGTACAAATAAGGTGTCGGAGGATTAAAAAAAAAGAATTAAAACAAATTTTTCCTGAAATTTTTTCTGAAGAACTGGGTCTTTGCTCCAAAACAGAAGCGAAGTTTCAGGGGAAAGAAAACGCTATACCTCTATTTAAACCAAAAAGAAACAAATCAACGAAGAATTGAATAGACATCGAAAGCTTGGCGTTACTGAAAAAATTGATTACTCAAAATAGGCGCCCCAACAGTTAATGACAAAAAAAATAATAAAATCCGTGTGTCTGTTGATTTACCAACGGGATTAGACCAATGTCTGACGCCACGTCCGGGGGAAATTTTCGCGAAGTTGAATGGAGAAATTCTTTTTTCAAACTTGAACCTATCTGAAGCATATTTGACAATAAATACTCATAAAGGGTTGTATAAATTTAATTAACTCCCCTTTAGTATAAAGGTAGCACCTGGCATTTTCCAACAAATAATGGACATCTCGCAGGTTCGGATTTCGCTGTAACTTACCTTGACAACATTCTTCATAAAAAGTGAATCTCGAGGTCAACCTGCTGAGCAGGTTAAAAAGGTCTTCCAATAAAACAATAAAAAAGTATGGTCTTAAGCTCAACCTGGAAACCTGTGAAATTTTTATGCAAAGAATAAAATATCTTGGGCAGATTATTGATGAAAATGGATGCAGACCAGACCCGTCTAGGGCGAGTGCAATACAAAATATGCCTCCCCCAACAAACATTAAAACTTTACAAGCAATTTAGGGACTTGGAAATTACTCCCAAGTATACATACTGAATATGCAGGGTTTAAGACCACTCCTGAATAACTTGTTAAAAAAAGACGATAAGTGGAACTGGTCGGAAAAATGCTAAAAAGCCTTTGAAGTAATTAAAAACGTCTTAGCAGCCAACAGATTGCAGCGCTGGGGAACGATCCACCTGAATTACGAGTTCAAGATGGAGTATTTGCCATCGAAAATATTGCGACATGCGGATGGTTTGTCAAGATTAATACCAAAGTACTGTGAACCATAAGAAGACATAGTGATAGCGGCGTTAAAATGAAATAAAAAAAGAGCAGTTGTATACTGTTAACTTAACGTAACAGTCCCATAAAGGGAATCACACCACCGCTATTTAGCCCTAGGAAGCATCAACGCTTCCTGTCGGCCTTAACACATTTCTTGTGTCCCTGTGTTTACAAAGGGGAGACAAGCACCCCCATCCAGCTAAGCCTGCATCCAGAGACATTTTTATGAGTCTTTGCTCGTCATCAGTCTGGAGTAGCATGGCCTGCTAGCTGAAGATACCTGTCTAGACTTTATAAAAATATACATATATATATAATTTCAGTGAAGTAAATTCACTGATCACCAAAAATAGAAATATTAAATTTCTAAATATCTCAAAAAGATATAAGCAGTGGTGGAACGATAGAGCTGTTGACAAAAAAAATGTATTGTGCAATGTTGTGTGTGTATTACCTGTGTCATTAGAGGAAGTAAAATTTAAGTCAGAGACGGACGAGTTTATCATAAAAATGAAAAAAATAGTGATCAGAAGAAACAAATACAAAAATACCTGTGGCTGGACATAACACAGTTTCCAATTTGTATTCGATATGTAATAATATGCTTATGCATGCACAGAGGGTCGTAATGCTTACCTCACAACAAGGTCAAATGTTAAAGGAATTCCAGTCTAAACATCCAGGAATTTCTAGAATGAAGTCGCTTTTGAGGAGTTATGTTTACTGGCCAAAAATGTATCTAGATATCGAGAAGTCGACAAAATCCTGCAGAGATGCCCTGGCAGCAGAAATCACCACTTATGAATTTTAAGCCTTGGCCCAAAACCGATATTCCATGGTCCAGAATTGGTTTACGTATTGAACCATTTTACTTTAACAAGGCGGCAATATGAGTTATCCACATGGATTGCTGGTTCTCTCCAAAGCATTGGCAAACCAAACTTGAGCTTTGCATTCTTTCCTTTAGACTATGAGCGCAAAGGTTCGACACAGCTTCTTCAAACTTTGTAGGGAGCCCAGGTTTGTCTTGGACTCCAAGTACCAACTTTAAATTAGGTAAGATACATCTTCACGGCAAAGTTATTAACGTTGCGCCTTTGAGCCTCTGGTGTAAATTTTCCACATATGAAACAGAAGATATCGGGGTTTTTATACCACTTCTCTTTTTTTATGTTGTATCCATAATTATATCACAGTAGTTCACTTCACATCTGGAAAGGAGTGAAATGATTTTTAAGCAAAATTCTGCTTCAACACATTATTCAAAATTAATATTGCAATCCAATCATAACTAACACCACAATATGTTGTAAAGTTAATTTTTGGTGTAATCCAAGTAAGTTAAGTTATATACCAGTGACATAAATATTTGATGTGGTAGAGCAAATCTGATGTCAGTTTTACAATCAGCACCCCAAAATTAGTCTAAAACAATTCTAAGATTTAACGCCAGAGAATACACTATTTTGTTAACGAGTGTTATTTGCTTGGTAGATTTCAGCATGCGTCAGCATATAAATTGCTGATTCTTATAGACAGATTTACTTGACAGATTTATTGATCAAGCAGGATAGTTTTCGCACAACACGATCCCAAAACTGTGCGGAATCACAAAGTCCCTCACACCGGTGAATTGCGACTGTTGTGAACGAACACACATATTATAAAGTGAGATGTTTCCGATGACGAAACACAACGGCGTTTAGATATTCCTGTTCCAATCTACTAGAAGGTATTAAGAATGAATAAATACATTATATTTTTCTCTAAATTATTTTCCATAATAGAAATTCTTGATTGAGATTCGCGCCATGCTTAATGTACACGGCAATTTACTGTTTTATATATTTTATCTCCATTTTAGCTTTTCAGTTATCGAGGAAATTTAAGTTTTCGGATTTTCGTTTATTGCAAAATCAAATCCATTAAATCAGTTTTTTTTTAAATATAATGTTAAATGGGCGTTTGTATTTTCTGGGTTTTTTATATTGTTCATATAATTTTATAGCAATATTAACCATGCACTAGTTGATCCTGTTTTATTTCCTGTGTGTATGAGATGTTAAAATCCAAGTCACAGTTCTATCGTAAATGCCTATATTTATTTCCGCTTCTCTTACCTCAGAAGAGGCAAAGGATCGTCATAAAATAAAAGCAACTTCTTTGTATTCATAATGTTAATGATATTGATGTCAGTTGTGGTCGGAAATGTCATGAATTTAATGATCTGGTCAGGGATTTGTATTTGTCAAAGAAGTCTGTCGAATTGTTGGCTTACAAGAGAGCAAAAGAATATATAAACAAATAGGCAGCATTATGTAATATCGAACACCGTTTAAGTGGAGTTTAATTTATTTTCAAAATATTAAGTTAGCCTTATTGGAAGACTTTATTCCTTACCGATCAACAATATTATGAACTGGATAGATTCCAGCGGAATAAGTCACTACCTAAATGTGGATATGTGTACGTATATATATATATATATATATATATAATTATATATATATATATATATTTGTGTGTGTGTGTATATATATATATGTATATATATATATATATATATATATATATATATATATATATATACGTACACATATCCACATTTAGGTAGTGACTTATTCCGCTGGAATCTATCCAGTTCATAAATATTGTTGATCGGTAAGGAATAAAGTCTTCCAATAAGGCTAACTTAATATTTTGAAAATAAATTAAACTCCACTTAAACGGTGTTTGATATTACATAATGCTGCCTATTTGTTTTTATATTCTTTTGCTCTCTTGTAAGCCAACAATTCGACAGACTTATATCTATCTATCTATCTATCTCTCTATCTATCTATCTATCTATCTATCTATCTATCTATCTATCTATATATATATTATATATATATATATATATATATATACAGATATATTATATATATATATATATATATATATATATATATATATATATATAATATATATATATATATATATCTGTACATATATATATATATATATATATATATATATATATATATATATTCACATATATATATAATACATATATACTTTGATACTTTGATACTTTGATAGGTTTCGGCCATTATTGGCCCAGGCCATGTCCAACTTAATAGCACCACCTGGTGAAGTCTTTCAAGTCAGAATTTGGGCACTATGGCCCACTCAAGTAGAGAGTTATTGTTTACAGAGACATATCCGGGTGTAGGGGGTTTATCCGGGATTTCTTGAAGGAATCTGTCCAAAGACTTCTTGAACCCTATAGGGTCAGTTTCTGTTTTAATGTGTTTTGGTGTAATGTTAAACAGAGCGGGGCCAATTGAGGTGAAATAATTGTGCCGTATTGTTGTTATGAGATGAGAGTGCGATTTTTGTTTTGGGCGGATGGCACGGGGCCCAAGCCTTGGATGTACCTTAAAGGTGATGCCAACATCATTTGGGCAATGCTGATGGAATATTTTCCACATCATGCAGATGATGTAGCGCTCACGACGACGTTGGAGAGAATAAAGTTTTAGCTTTTCTAGTCGACCCCAATAGTCGAGGCCTGTCATGCCATCTATCTTTTTTGTGATTGCCCTTTGAGGTGCTTCAACTTTTATGATACCTTGTATTGTGTGGGGAGACCACAGTGGACAACAGTATTCAAGGTGGGGTCGGGCAAAAGTGGAGAAGAGAAGGATAATGGTGTGGATATCTCTTGACTGGAAAGTTCTGAGAATCCAGGAACACATTCTGCGGGCCATGTCAACTTTGGTGTTTATATGAGTGGCCCAGCTTATGTTGTTGTCCACAATTACTCCCAAGTCTCTGATGTTGTTGGACGCCGCGAGAGTTTCACCTGAAGGAAGGGAGTATGGGAGTTTCAGGGCATCCTCTTTTCCAAAGTGGATTAACTCAAATTTATCCTCGTTCAGCAGCATATTGTTTTTTTCTGCCCATTGGATAACAGCCAGTAGATCTGACTGAAGGCATGTCCGGTCACTCGCCTCATTTATGACCTTCTGTAGCTTGGAATCATCTGCAAAAATTTTTATGTTGCTGTGCTTGATGATGTCCTTAATGTCATTAATGCAAATGATGAAAAGAAGTGGGCCCAGCACACTTATATTTACACACACATATATATATATATATATATATGTGTGTGTGTGTGTGTGTGTGTATATAGTATATATATATATATATATATATATATATATATGTGTGTGTGTGTGTGTGTAAATATATATGTATATATATATATATGTGATATATAGTATATTATATCAGATTATATATATATATATATATATATATATAATATCTGTAATCTATATATATATATATATATATATATATATATCTATTTATATCTGTATATATATATATATATATAATATATATATATATATCTATATATATATATATATATATATATATATATCTGTATATATATATATATATATATATATATATATATATATATATATATATATATAGATATATATATTATATAAAAGGCTTAGTAAAATAAATTACTTTGCCGCATACTGAACTCATTAGAAATAGCAGCCAAAAAACTTTTTTAAAGCTATTTCTAATACTTAAAGAAAATCTCTCTCATATATAGTGTTTGCTTAATTCAACTCACAAAAGTTTGGGGGTAAGGACATCGAAAAATCAAATGCTAAGGTTATTCGAGAACGTACGTTTCAAGATTAGTCAAAACAACATTTCTATCATCGGCTCAGAAATTCCTTGGTTTGGATTTGGAAACACTGAAAATAAGAACATACCCTTTCGAAGATCTGCTTCCAACTAACAGTGCCAACAAATTCAAATAAGCAAGCGAAGAGTCTCTGTTCTCCCCTTTCCACCAGCGTGGGTTAAAATCATCAAACACTATGCTTATTTCGGTAAAATCGTATATATATTTCGGTAAAATTTGTATATATATATATATATATATATATATATATATCTGTATATATATATTTGTATATATATATATATATCTGTATATATATTCATTTTCTTCAGTTCCTTATTCCTATACTCCTGTCAGTCTATGTCGTCATTTCATTAATCTATATCCTTCTCATTTTTCCTATTTGTCTCAGATGACGGAATATCCCATACTCTGGGATATCCCAGAAACAACCATAAGATTTTGAATTTTTCCAATCATAATGACGTATATGACTTGAGATGTTTGTTTTGCATTACGGATGTATATCTCTCTCTATATATATGCATATGTATATACACACATATATACATACACACACATATAACTATACATATATAATTACATATATAAATATATATATAATATATATCAAATATATGAATATAAATATATAGATATGTATAATTATATATATATAAATATATAGATATGTATAATTATATATATATAAATATATAGATATGTATAATTATATATATATAAATATATATATCAATATTATATATATATATATATATATATATATATATAGAGAGAAGAGAGAGAGAGAGAGAGAGATACAGATATAGATATAGATATAAATATAGATAATACATATATAATTTTTTTGCAGTTTCAGATCAGAGCTCTGGCCATGATGGAGCACCACCGTTTTGCTACACTGTTATTCATGAGATCCTACTCTAATATGTGGCACTTGGGGTAGAATGAAATTTGATGTAGCTGCCCTCATTTGCACCTCTTGCCGTGAGGTAGGTTAGTCTGGGACTCACGACAGGAAGAGGTCCAGCCTTAATTTAAAAACACCTACTTTACGCAGGTTCCTCAGGCTCTTTGGGAGAATATTAAAAAGCGGTGGTCTCCTGAAACCCATGCTGTTGCAGTAACTGGTCCTGAAGCGCGATAGCATTGCTGGGACCTTTGGCACTGTGCAATGTCGACCCGTTCTGGCATTGGTGTATCTTTCAATGCCAAAATTTGGCACAGTTCCTTCCATGATCTTCCAGATGTATATTACTGCATACCTCTCCCGCCTTCGCTCCAGGGAGTAGAGTCTTAGCTGTTTCAACCTTTCCCAGTAGCTAAGCTGTTGCAAAGAGACGAGCTTCTTGGTGAAGCTTCGCTGAATTGCTTCAAGGTCCGCTGTTAATTTTACACTGTTGGGTGACCATAGATGGGAGCAATAATCCAGGAGGCTGAGGATGAATGTCCTCCAGAGGACCATCATGGTTTCCTTATCTCTGGTTCTGAATGTTCTCAGGATCCATCCATCCATCCAGTCGTCTGCACTTTGTCGCCATCTTGATGGAAAGAGGTATCATCACTCATGTCGATACCGATTCCCTCACTAATTTAGGCTCTTGGATTGTAATTCTCTGTCAACCAGTGTACCCTGTAAGTTTCATATTCAGTTTTGAACGCTGGTGGCGCAGGGCTTGGAATTTTTCAGCATTAACCTGCATATTATTATCCCCAGCTCATCTGTAAATTGAGTCCAACTCCTGCTGCAGATGTGCAACATCGCTGGGGTTCTGTATTTTCTGCGAGACTTCAGCATCGTCTGCGTAGCTAGCAAGGGTGGCTATCTGGGCAGTTGGGGGTATATCTGAGAGGACCACTATGAAAAGCAGTGGTCCCAAGACAGTGCTCTGTGAAACACCGCTCACCATTTGTGTGTTCATAGAAGTGGATCCATTGGCCACTACTGCCTGACTTCTATCTTTCAGAAAGTCATGTAACCACTCTCCAAATTTTCCAGCTATGTCGAGATCAGGCAGTTTGTGGCATATCATACCATGATCCACTTTGTCAAAAGCATTTGCAAAATCAAAATATCTACATTTGCTTCTATCATGTAAAGTTCAAGCTCTGTTTCAGGTATCAGATGCGACAATATGGGAATTCCAGAACCAACTGAGTATAGCATATAAGATTTTGTTCATCATATTAGTGTTGCTATTATTACTGGTACTGCTGTTAACGTTAATCTTTGTATTGTTTCTTCACCAGCTCCTGAATCCTTTGCTACTATATTTATTGCCTGGGGTTGTGAATATATTTTGCAAGCGTAACAGTATATGTTTGGCAGTGCAACGGCAATGGCGGTGGATATTTTTTTTATTTACTTCACCTTTAGAAAGTTGAAAGCCCGTGAGCGAGCTTGTTACTGAAGTGCTGTGTCTAATAATACACTCGCTATGAGAAACGATGGAAAAATTACCTCCTAAACATTTTTCTCTCTTATTCATATCTGAACTCACTATTTATAAATTATTAATGAAAAATGTTTAGTAATGGGCTTCAAACACCTGATTTATGCTAAAAGATAAAGAGTGTAAAAAGAGGAAACGATGAATTTTTCAGTAGCTGCCTGGTCGTTCTTTGAAGAGGGATATAACAATTTTCGGCTGGCGTAGTAAGGCAGAGTATACAAATATTTGAAAAATTTCATCTACAAAGAAAAGGCTTTTCTATATTTTATGATATATGAACAACGTCAGATACATTTACAATAACCTGCATTCAAGCTTAATGAGGAAGTACACAAATTTAACAAGAAATCTCAATGAAAATCAGACGCTGCAATTTAGATGCAAATGTAAAAATCAAGATATGCAATTTCGCCATCATTGTTTCAGAACAGATAAAGAGTGATTACATTACATTTTTCGCGATGATTCTAGATTTGCATTTTAAAGTTTTCCTGAACAAGTTTTTCGAAATATTTCTTTACACAATTTCAAAAGTGCAAAATAGTTATTTTCGTCTGGGGATGATCAAGCGGCACCAAAGAGTTCATCGTACTTTTTGTTGTATCGCTAAACAGGTATTACGCATACCCTTCCATTAAATAATTTTAAAGAACTGATGTTCAGAGAGAAACAAACACAGCAAGTGATATGTCTCTCGCTGCTCATTATGTCGAGTTCATCTCGACATAATGTTAGCATAGTACAGGCACTGTTCACAAAATTCTTTTACCTCTAACTAATAACCAAGTAAGCTAAAAATACAAAAGTGGTATAACAAGAGCCGCAGAATAAAAAACACCAGGATTTCAATGTGACCTCGTGACCTCTAGCTGTCCAATACTTTATGCAAAAATCATATTTTCTCAGGAAATCATATAATACATAGCAAAATAAAAAAGGAGAAACAGATATGCTTACATTATATTTTATTCGTTGAATGCAATAATATATTACAATTATAATTTATACACGGTATAAATTGGCAAGTCCTTGCTCCCCATATTTATTAAATATATAGAGCAAGATTATTTTAAGCATAATATTGTTGAGAAGTAATTTTTTTATGAAAATATACAAAATTCTTATTTACAAAGATATTATTATAAAAATATGAAATTATGTACAAACTATGAAATTAATTATATATTGCATATTGAAAATGTATATGGAATATAAAATATTCTATAGGGAACAATACATGCGTGTAAATATGTCTTTAATTTAAATTTATTCAGTATATACGAGTGTTTTTTCAGTGTGCATGTACATGGGCCAGCCTTGTCACACACTGTGTCAAGTTGAATCTCCCCGAGAACTACGTTAAGGGGTACACGTATCACCAGATTGCTAGCCCTACGTACAAATCTATATATCTATCTATATATATATATATATGTACGTTTGTATGTATATATATATATATATATATATATATTCACCTTACTTCGAGCTAAGCGGACTATATACGCGCGTAGTATATATTTAATGTGTATGTGCGTGCATGGGAATATATACGTATGTGCGTGTATGTGTGTATTGTATGTATGTATGTATAGACATATATATCTGTGTTTGTATGTATATGCACACGCGTGTATATGTATGTATATATATATATATATATATATATATATATAATATATATATATATACATACATATACACGCGTGTGCATATACATACAAACACAGATATATATGTCTATACATACATACATACAATACACACATACACGCACATATATATATATATATCTATATATATATATATATATAAACATGTGTGTGTGTGCGTACGTGAATGTATATGTGTACATGTATACATATGCAGATTCTAGGAACGCAGTTTTACTTTCCTCACGCCTATTGGAGTAATTTCACTTTATTCAACGTTTTTTTTTTTTTACCGCGTTCTTATTTGACTTAATAACTGATGAGCAGATTTCAGCCACAGCATCCGAAATTCTGAGTTTTATTATGACAACCAACTAATTGTCACATAATATATTTATAGGTAAATTCCTCTATTTATGTAATATTGAGGTCTCATTCATTCTTTTTATTGCCATATTATTATTATTAATATATATATGTATATGTATATATACTGGAATATAATGAAATAAAATATATAGAAAGGACAGAATGTGCATATATGAAGACGTACACACATATATACGTTCCATTCATTTGGCCGCATGAACGTTACCCTCCAATTCGCGAATGCATGCGTAATTTCGGTCAGTTCCATATCGGTTCATATAATAACAAGAAGAAGAAGAAGAAGAAGAAGAAGAAGAAGAAGAAGAAGAAGAAGAAGAATTATAATAATAAATGTAATAATAAATGTAATAATAACCACACAGTGGTCAACTTGTTGTTCCATGATACTATGAATAACTTTTGCGTAACACGCATTGAACAATTTAGCAGTTGGTCGATTTTTAGGACTCATAGTCTTCACCATTTTTACCTACAATGCCATCGACCTTCCGTGCACACACACAGGCTGTGGCTACATCAATCACATGTGGCTCATAAACATACAGTCCATCAACACATTCACCTGTACGTTTCAGGACAGTCATTTTAGTGTATACAGTCGAACATTGCTGCTTGGTGCTGTTAGATTCTAAACAGTTTCTACAGCGACATACCGCTTCACTGCGTGATGGAGGGAAAACTGTTGAATCATTAATAATGTTCAGGTACCAAGGACAAGTGGAACGTTCGCGGATTTTACCAATAGATGCAGGCGATGCTGGGCACTTTTTATCACCATCGGTCAGTGTTGTCCGGTTACTTTCGGCTGGGGCCATTTCAGCTGGCAGAAAAAATCGATTGTCAACGTCTGCTTTGGACAAGCTGTCGTAGCGGACTTTTAAGTCTGTTGGTACTTTACACTGGGTTGGAATTGATGCCGAAGATACAATCAAGATGAAGTTCAAGAAGAGAAAGATTACAACTTGAGGG
The DNA here is from genome assembly GCF_006345805.1 of Octopus sinensis. Taxonomy (NCBI): domain Eukaryota; kingdom Metazoa; phylum Mollusca; class Cephalopoda; order Octopoda; family Octopodidae; genus Octopus; species Octopus sinensis. Next base: position 134,172,686 of record NC_042997.1, on the reverse strand, counting down.
AGATCCTGAAATAAAATAAGAAATATTTTCATTAACCTTCTACTTTAATTTTAATATTTATATATATATATATATATATATGTATATAATAATATGAGGGGATATTATTCCAAACTTACAGGGAAAAATTCAATTTAGAAATACTAAATCAAATTTCACAAAATATAATATATATATATATATATACATACATATACACGCGTGTGCATATACATACAAACACAGATATATATGTCTATACATACATACATACAATACACACATACACGCACATATATATATATATATCTATATATATATATATATAAACATGTGTGTGTGTGCGTACGTGAATGTATATGTGTACATGTATACATATGCAGATTCTAGGAACGCAGTTTTACTTTCCTCACGCCTATTGGAGTAATTTCACTTTATTCAACGTTTTTTTTTTTTTACCGCGTTCTTATTTGACTTAATAACTGATGAGCAGATTTCAGCCACAGCATCCGAAATTCTGAGTTTTATTATGACAACCAACTAATTGTCACATAATATATTTATAGGTAAATTCCTCTATTTATGTAATATTGAGGTCTCATTCATTCTTTTTATTGCCATATTATTATTATTAATATATATGTATATGTATATATACTGGAATATAATGAAATAAAATATATAGAAAGGACAGAATGTGCATATATGAAGACGTACACACATATATACGTTCCATTCATTTGGCCGCATGAACGTTACCCTCCAATTCGCGAATGCATGCGTAATTTCGGTCAGTTCCATATCGGTTCATATAATAACAAGAAGAAGAAGAAGAAGAAGAAGAAGAAGAAGAAGAAGAAGAAGAAGAAGAAGAATTATAATAATAAATGTAATAATAAATGTAATAATAACCACACAGTGGTCAACTTGTTGTTCCATGATACTATGAATAACTTTTGCGTAACACGCATTGAACAATTTAGCAGTTGGTCGATTTTTAGGACTCATAGTCTTCACCATTTTTACCTACAATGCCATCGACCTTCCGTGCACACACACAGGCTGTGGCTACATCAATCACATGTGGCTCATAAACATACAGTCCATCAACACATTCACCTGTACGTTTCAGGACAGTCATTTTAGTGTATACAGTCGAACATGCTGCTTGGTGCTGTTAGATTCTAAACAGTTTCTACAGCGACATACCGCTTCACTGCGTGATGGAGGGAAAACTGTTGAATCATTAATAATGTTCAGGTACCAAGGACAAGTGGAACGTTCGCGGATTTTACCAATAGATGCAGGCGATGCTGGGCACTTTTTATCACCATCGGTCAGTGTTGTCCGGTTACTTTCGGCTGGGGCCATTTCAGCTGGCAGAAAAAATCGATTGTCAACGTCTGCTTTGGACAAGCTGTCGTAGCGGACTTTTAAGTCTGTTGGTACTTTACACTGGGTTGGAATTGATGCCGAAGATACAATCAAGATGAAGTTCAAGAAGAGAAAGATTACAACTTGAGGGAGATCCTGAAATAAAATAAGAAATATTTTCATTAAACCTTCTACTTTAATTTTAATATTTATATATATATATATATATATGTATATAATAATATGAGGGGATATTATTCCAAACTTACAGGGAAAAATTCAATTTAGAAATACTAAATCAAATTTCACAAAATATAATATATATATATATATAAATTACAAAAAAAACACCTTTTATCAATTCAATAATGAATTTATATGTGTGTGTGGGGGGGGTGTAGTGAGAGAGAGAGATACATACATACATAGATAGATAGATAGATAGATAGATAGATAGATAGATAGATAGATAGATAGATAATATATATATACGACTGGCTTCATTCAATTTCCATCTACCAAATCCACTCATAAGACTTTGGTCGGCACTTTCTCAATGTACTACGCAGTGGAACTGACCCGAAACCATGTGGTTGTGGAGCAAGCTTTCCTACCACACAGCCACGCCTGCGCTTATACCACACGACCACGCACACGAACTCTATATTCGTTCTTCATTCGTTTATTACTGTACTTATTCTAACTCATATCCGTTGTCCCGAAATCTTTCGTCTCACATATGGTGTGTTTGTTAATTTGATAAAAAATATGACCATCCGAAATACAAATTATATATAAATATGTATGTATGTATGTATGTATGTATGTATGTATGTATGTATGTATGTATGTATGTGTGTATGACTGACAGACAGACTGACAGAGAGAATGACTGAAAGACTGACAGAGGGAGAGAGAGAGAGAAAGATAAAGATATTTAGCTTTTTGTATCTGGTTTGCAAGATTCATTATGTGAACACGTGTGTTGCATAAAAATTCTCCCTAGACGCAACACTAGAAATCGATAGATATATATAGAGAGAAGGAGAAGGAGAGAGTTAGTGAAGAAAAGAGAGGGTGGAAGGCAGGATAGAAAGAAGAAGCGATGAAGTCCATTAGGTGGGTTTGGCTCCAGAGAGCAGACCAGTGTTTGAATGTTATTGAGATGCCGGTTAGGACTTAATCAACCGCGATTAGATCAAGTGAGAGAGGGGATGCGATGACGAAAGACCCTAAAACATCACTGACATTACATCTCAGAGCACCTATAATATGCATCATAAAGCTAATACATAGACAGAGAGTGGGAAAGAGGGTGATCAGCGTCCCTCCTAATACTGAAAGAAACAATGGTTGGCTTCTCTCTCTCTCTCTCTCTCTCTTTCTCTCTCTCTCTCTCTCTCTCTCTCTCTCTGTATGTATGCATTTGTGGGTGCATTTTTGAATGGTAACGAAGACAAATAATAAAAGTAACAAACACGCCGATTAGGTTTTCAAAATACACAAGATGGTCTCACTTGATAATACTTCAAATAGCAGTTGTTGAAAGTGTGTCAGTCGGCAGACAATAAGAATCAAAGGATAAGTGTATTAAATAGAGGAGTGACAATATACAACTAAATGTGTGAAATCATAAGTAAACAGCTGTTATACGAGGAAAATATTTTTTTTTTTTAGTATAAGGAAACAACA
>NC_042997.1:134159641-134164641 GCF_006345805.1 Octopus sinensis | reverse complement strand
TTGACAGCAAATTGATCGCCTAACCATCGGAACGATTCCCATCCACAAAAAGCGGAAGAGTATACGTTCCAATTTGGTGAAGGTAGGGTCGGGACAAGGCACGACGGTCAGACGGTAATCGATGACGGATGCGATGTAAGCGTTCGCCACCTCCGCCCGACCTTTTAGGAATAGCTTCCGCTCGGCCCATTGCTGGATGAGAGTGGCCACCCTAGTCATTATCTCGCCCTAGTTCTTCTCCATTTGGAGGTCCAGACCGAACCAGACTCCGAGCAATTTAACCGGTCCATCGGTCCAGCGTCCCACCACGATGGAGATGCTGTTTGACGGCATGAGTTTGCTTCTCCAGGTGCCGAGCCGTGAGCCCACTGACTTTTCCCGGTTAAATTTTGCTCCAGAATGCTTCGTATTCTTAAATGTTTCGCCGACCAGCTCGATATACTTGTGGCTCGACACTATGACGGGAACGTCGTCCGCGTATGCGGACACGCTACCCCAGCATCCCAGCTCTCGCGGGATGCCCCTCAGCGTCGCCAGCTTCCGCAGTAGTGGCTCAATAGTCAATACGTACGGAAGTGACGAGAGTGGGCATCCTTGACGTATCGAACGCGTGATGTTAAATGGTCTGGATAGATGACTGTTTACGCGAACTACCGAGCAGATGCCGCTACATAAGGCAGCGATCCAACCGCGGAAGACGGGATCGAAACCAGCCGCTCTAAGGACAGCCTCCAAGTAGTGATGGTCTACCCTATCGAAAGTTTTTGATTGATCCAAATTGATCAGCGTCCCACCCATTCCTGGTTCCTTAAGGAGGTTGTCATGGATACTCATACCCGTCACAGCGCACGTTTGCGCCTTGTCGATCAGTTTGTCGATGACAAGCGCAACCTCTCGGCTAACACCTTGGCCAAAATCTTCAAATCTGCATTGAGCAGAATGATGGGCCTGAAGTTATCTATGACGTTCCCCTTGTTTGGATCTTTCTTTAGCAGTGCCACCGCTCCTCGCTTTACAGAGACGAGGATACTCCCGTTTTGCTGCTAGTTGCAGTACAGAGCTGCCAAGACGCCTCCAAACAAGTCAGGCATATGACAATAAAGTTCGTAGGGCAGACCATCCAAGCCTGGCGACTTGTCTCCCGTGCAGCCTGCCATCGCATCCCGTACATCCGCGACTGTGATGGGTCTTTCATAACACTCCGCTTCTCTTGCCGAGAGTCGTGGCAGACTATGCAGACAGGCACTAAAGTCCACTCTGCGTTCTGACCCACCAGTTGTCCCGAATAGTCGGGCAAAGTGTTGTTGAAAGGCGTCACACATCCTTTCAGGTTCGAGTAATTCGCACCCCTGTTCATCTGTCAGAGATCTAATGGTGACTTTGTTGCTTCGTTGCGCCTCCGCCACTCGGGCCTCTCGGGCGACTCCAACTCCTTCGTTCCTCAGAGTACGCATCCTTCGTGTTTGGCGTTGAAATGTTGGTCGAGGGCCAACTTCACTGCCAGTACGTTGGATGTGATGCTAGTTCTAAGTGCCTCTCCTAATTTCTTCACTAAGTCTCTCTCTATTCTATTTCGGTTTAATGCTAGGGCCTTACTATACCTAACCGATTCTGTTTTAATTGCTTTCTTTAGGGCATACCACCATCTATTGTTGACGATAGCACTAATCCGGTCCCTGTAAGCCTAGACGACCCGATGCGGTTACTCTATGACCACATTAGCACATACGGGTGGTCCAGTCGGTACTTGTTAGACAGTTTGAAACCTCTGAGCAGGTCTTTGAGGCATTTACATCCCCTCCTATTACTAACTCTGCTCATGTAGTCTAGATGCGTATCCAGGGTAGCATTCCAATCCCCCACTAAAAGTAAAGGTCGAGATGTTCCGAGGAAAACTTCTAGACGTCGAAAGAAATCTGGCCGACCTGTAAACGACGGTGCATAAACTGTTATCAGTCGAAAATCACACCCATTACTGCCATCGCCATCCAAGACGACCAGCCTATCCTCCGGGTTTAGGAAAATTGCTCTTATTTTGAGGTCGAGACTCTTCCGAAGAAGCACCGCGGTGCTACCTCCACCCATTCTCGGCAAACATGGAGAAAAAAAAACAAAATGTTCACCGAACATGTGCTGGAGAGCCCTCGAGTTGTGGAGTCTGGTCTCGCTGATGGCTGTGATATGCAGATTCTGTGACTTGATGTCATTTAACAGGTGGCCTTGTTACCAAGGCGACCCAAGCCACGTACATTTATACTACCTATTTTGAGCATTAAGATTTTTTTCCCAGAAGGTTTTTGTATAGTTTTTTAGACAGGTATTTTTGAAATCTCCCTACTGCATCCGGGTAGAGAGATTTTAGTGTACTGTGTGTGTTTTGTGTTATGTGTACGATTTTAATGTGTTGTGCGTGGGTGATTCTTTGTTTTGGTATCATTTTCCGTTATTTTGGTGTTTGACCTAATGTATTCCATTAGGTCTGGATCGTTGATGTTTATAGCTGCCAACATTGTTGTGGGGTTTGGTGTTAGTGTGTTTTTGACGCTTTTGTTTTCTGCGGGTGTTTTGGTTTCGGGAGTGGTAAACCACCCTGCTTTGTTTGTCTGCTTCTCTATTCTTTTTTACCCCCTTTTTCTCCTTCTCCCTGTGGCCGCTTGCCAATCTTCTGTGTCGTCTTCATCTGAAGACATGTCGGAAGAATCAGAAGATGAGAAGGGTAGGGTATTGGGGGCTATTTCTGAGTATGATGATTTTGTTGTTGGTGGTGTTGGTGCTGGTTTGTATCAGTTGAGATGTGGTGTATGGGATTTTGGGGGTGGGGTATAAGTCTTTTTGGTTTTCTCTTCTACCTTTTGGGTTGTTGGTGGTGGTGGTGATGATGGTGTTGTTCGTGGTGGCGCTGGTGGTGGTGTTGTTTGGTTGGGCTGGTTTGTTGGTGTGTATGTATGTATGCATTACTTACGTCACGGCAGATTAGTGACTGCATAAAAGATACCGATAGAATACTTAACAGGCTTAAGTAGATAAAGCTAACCATAAGTGATGATGTGGCTTTGTTCAACTATAACTCTTCAAGGTGATGCCTCTGTATGCTCGCAGTCCAATAAGTGAAGCATCACAGCCGAGCTGCAGCAATTTGTCTGGTTCCCAAAGCATCAAGTGCCGAAAATTAACTTTCTTATCTTCCATTTTAAAGAGTTACAGAATTAACACAGGTTATAGCAACATAAACCTTCTTCCACGAAAAGATATTTTAAACTGTGCTCTAAATGGAGGTGTAGTCAAATCCTATTTTATGAACTCAACCATGTTCTAAAATAAGTCGAAATGTAAGCTACTATAAATCGGCACAAACTTTCCTGACAACCCAATATTTCTTTACACAATTTCGAAAGAGCAAAATAGTTATTTTCGTCTGTGGATGATCAGGTGGCACCAAAGAGTTCATCGTACTTGATATTGAATCGCGAAATAGGTATTTCCACAGATGTACGCATACTCTTCCATTAAATAATTTTAAAGCAGTGGATTCAGAGAGAAAGAAACACACGAAGTGATATGTCTCTCGTTGCTCATACTTTTATGTATATACACTCACTATAAATAAGGCGGCTGAGACTTCATCTCGACATAATATATGTATATACAGCACAGGCACTGTTCAAAAATTCCTTTACCTCCAACTAATAAGCGAGTACACTAACAAAACAAAAGTGGTATAAAAAAAGCCGCAGAAAAAAAACACGGATAAAAGATTTGAATGGGACATCCAGCTGTCCACAACTGTATCCAAAGAATATATGATTTACTTTAGGCAAGAGTATAATACATAAGAAACAAATAAAAAGGTGGAACATTTAAGATTACATTATATTTTATTCGTTGAATGCAATTTTATATTACAATTATAATTTATACACGATATAAACTGGTCGCTCCTTGCTCCCTTTATTTATGAAATATATAGAATAGGATTATATTAAATTATATTAAACATAATATTATTGAGAAATAAATTCTTATAAAAATATACAAAATTCTCATTTACAAAGATATTATTATAAAAACATATGAAATTATGTACAAACTATGAAATTCGTTGTATATTGCATATTGAAAATGTATAAGGATATAAATATTCTATATTGTTATACATGCGTGTAAATATTTCTTTAATCTAAATTTATTTAGGATATACGCATGTAGATATATATATATTATATTATTATATATATTATATATATATATATATATATATTATATATATATACGTATATATGTATATATGTATATATATATAATATATATATATATGGTATATATATATATATATATATAATATATATATACATTTCTACGTTTATGTATCTATATATGTGTGTATAAATATATGAATATATAATATATATATATATATATATATATATAGAAATATATATATATATATATACAAATGTATAAATATATATTTATAATTATATATATATATATATATTATATATATATATATATATTTTATATATATATATATATATAATTATATCTAAATATATTATATATATATATATATATAGATATATTTTATATATAATATATATATATATAACTATATATAAATATTATATATATATACATATATATATTATATATTTATATATATATATATATATATATATATTATATTAATATATAATATATATATATTATATATATATGTATATATATATATATATATATATATATATATATATATATATATATGTATATATATATATATATATTTCAACACATGTATTTATATGTATGTATCTATGAAGGATATCCAGCAATAATTAAAAACTTTCGACTGTGAATACGCAAAAGAAAGTGAGCGAGTTTCACAATCTAATGGTTAGAAACGACAAAGTCGGAGTGCTGCAAAATGGAGCCTTTCCTTTTAACGTATTAATGAATAATCTACATTTGTTTTCATTCCAGCAAGTTTGATATATATACACATA
>NC_042997.1:134103818-134159541 GCF_006345805.1 Octopus sinensis | reverse complement strand
GGCCATGCTGGAGCTACGCCTTTAGTCGAGCAAATCGACCCCAGGACTTATTTTTTGGAAGCCTAGTACTTATTCTATCGGTCTCTTTGCCGAACCGCTAAGTTACGGGGACGTAAATACACCAGCATCGATTGTCAAGCGATGTTGGAAGGACAAACGCAGACACACAACCACACACACACACACACACACACACACACAACATATATATATATATATATATATATATATATATATATATATATATATATATATATACATATATACGAAGGGCTTCTTTGAGTTTCGTCTACCAAATCCACTCACAGGCTTTGGTCGGCCCGGGCTATAGTAGAAGACTGAACCCGGGACCATGTGGTGGTAAGCAAGCTACTTCCCACACAGTCACTCCTACGCCACATATATATATATATATATATATTATATAATATATATTATATATGAATGTATGTATGTAGATAGACAGACAGAGTGATAGATAGATAGATAGATAGATAGATAGATAGATAGATAGATAGATAGATAGATAGATAGATAGATAGATACATACATACATACATACATACATACATACATACATACATGCATACATACATACATACATACATACATACATACATACATACATACATACATACATACATACATGCATGCATACATACAGGAATAGAGGGAGTTACTTCTTTTTTGTATTTGGTTTGTGAGATCCATTATATGAACGCGTGTGTTGCAATAGTGTGTGTGTTAATAATATTCGCATAAAAATTCTCCCTAGTCACAGCACTACATATAGACAGAGAGAGAGAAAGAGAGAGAGGAAAAGAGAGAGTGGAATGCTGGAGAGATAGAAGTTGCAATGAAGATCAACATGTGGCTTTTGGCTCATGAGGGCAGATCAGTGTTTGAATGCTATTGAGATGCCAGTTTGGACTTGATTGACCACGAATAGATCAGATGGGAGAGGGAATCCGATGTCGAAAACCCCTAAGAATCTTTAAACCTCAGAAACACCACTGACATTATATCTCATAGCACCTATAATATGCATCATAAACCTAATCCATATACATAGACAGGAAGTGAACAGCGACCCTCGTCTAATGCTGAAAGAAACAATGGTTGGCCTCTCTCTGTCTACCTCTCTCTCTCTCTCTCTAAGTATGTGTGTGTGTATGTATATATATATATGTATGTATGTATGTATGTATGTATGTATGTATGTATGCATGCATGTATTTATGCATGTATGTGTGCGTGTGTGTGTGTAGTTGTACGTATGCATGTATGTATGTATGTATGTATGTATCTTTCTATCTATCTATCTATCTATCTATCTATCTATCTATGCATGTATGTATATATGTAGATACTAGACACATGATTTTACTTTACTTTCATTTTTGAATGGTAACGAAGACAAATAATAAAAGTAACAAACATACACAATAGATTGCCTCACTTGAAACTACTTCAAATAGCTGTTGTTGCAAGCCGAAAGACAATAAGAGCCAAAGGGCAAATACATTAAATAGAGGAGTGCCAATATACAAGTAAATGTGTGAAATTATAAGTAAACAACTTTTATATGCAGATAAGAATTTTTATAGTATAAGGAAACATTTGAACCAAGAAGATATGTTACAATGAATTGTTGAAATTTACTGAAGAAAATCTTTCATCTTTTACTTGTTCCAATGATTAGACTGTGGCCATGCTGGGACATCGCTGTGATGAGTTTGATGGAACATATCGATACTAGTACTTACTTGTTAAAGCCAGGTGTGTTAAAACTCAGGCACAAAGGTAAGTGTGCGCGCACACACACACACGCATACACACGTATATAACTTACGGTTGTACACAGTTTCCTTCTACCAAATTCACTCACAAGTTATTGTGAGGATACAGAAGGAGACACTTGCTTAAGATGTTGTGTAGTGGGATTGAACCGCAAAGCAACATGGTTGTAAAGCGAACCTCTTCACTACACAATCTTACCTGTGTCGATAAAATGGTTTTTTATATATATATATATCCTGTATTAATGCATAATTCTTTTACACATCAGAAACACAATGCTGCAATTATGTTATAATATACATCTTAGCGGTTTTAGAAAATCAACATCAAATAAGTTATCTATCTTGCCACCAATCACACTACATTCAACATCTCTGATAAAATTTTCAGCATATTATTTTTTTTTTCATTTCTTCTATGCGAGAAGAGACTATATATATATATATATATATATATATATATATATATATATATATATATATATATATACTTTATTTAAAGCAGCAGAGAATTCAACAAAACTGTTACTCTGAGTTTCACGTTTTAGCCTAAATATAAACATGTATTGAATTTTTTCTGATTTTTCAGATCTTTTATACGCTAGGCTACTGGTTTTAAATTGACAATAATTAAATTAATATTCAATTTATCTCCCTCATTATTTATTATATATATTATATATATATATATATATATATATATATATATATATGTGTGTGTGTGTGTGTGTGTGTGTGTGTGTGTGTGTGTGTGTGTGTGTGCATACACACACACAGAGTACCATGGGTAGGTAAGTAGATATATACATACTCATGTAGATAGATTAGATAGATAGATTGATTGATTGATTGATTTTGATTATTGTAGACAAATTCTGAAGCTTTTTACATCATATAGAAAACTCAAATATTTAAGGTGTGACATGCAGAAACGCGCTCAATAAGATAAACTAAAGTCTACTTACCATTATTATTTTAACTGTAGTATTTGTTCTCTTCGAAACAGAAAGCAAGATGAGAGCAGTACGACCGTAAGTAAGTAAAGCACTAAGGCAGCAAGATATCTTATTCCTTTGTTAATATGATGTGCTTCTAAATGACATCGACTGTCTTGAATTTTGCGCTTTATATACAGCTGGGGAACCCACTAATGGGATTTCCATTTATTGTTCTTCATAAAACAATGAAAAATATATGATTTAAAAATATTAACTTGTGGAACTCCAAACTATACGGAGCTTTCATCCGGTTGTATAGTGAATCCGGACTTTGTGTAATACTTTTTAAGGATTTATAGAATTTCACTACTACCATGACCCTGTCCAGTGAGTGTTATTGTAGATCTTATCGATATACATTCATCTAAGCTGCAATATATGCTTTCTTACCTGCTTTCTCTAATTTTAACATAGAATTATACATTTTCGTCCGGACACTGTTGTGCAAAGACAAATTCACTTTAAGCGTTCACATTTGTAATAGCAAAATTTATTTTCTTTTCTTTTGGATTGCAATAAACAGCGATAATGATTCAAATATCATTTTATATAGTAAGTTTTACTGTTATATAATTACTCGATAGAATTTCTGTGTATCAGAGTAGTCTCTCCAAGTGATGCAGTACAACTACACCATTAGAATTAAAGAAGCTTATAATGTCGCAGGTATATGAGTTAATATAACTTGTACCGTAATCTCGAAATTTACAACACTAATTAATTTACAATTATATAAACAATAAGAAGGGATATCCCTCAACGTAAATGTACAAAATTGTGAGTAACATTCAGTCATAACAAATAGGTATAACAAGGAATTCTTCTATACTTGAGAATACAAATATTTCATATCAAAATTTCCAAACATTTTTCCTTTTTCATGGGAAGCATGCAAAAAAGCTAGGATCTAAACAATGACGTATCTGGCCATTCTTTGTACATTCTTAATCCCTCTTAATTTTCTTTATCGGAGAATATCCTTTTATTTGGATTCTCGCTGCTCTGCGTGCACCCCAGGAATTATTGCACTGTAAGCACGTTTTCTGGCACAAGGTTTATCAATTGGTTTTTAGCTAATTTTTGGGTACTGAGTTCAAATCTGGCATCAGATTTTGTCTATCACTTCGCAGTTTTGAGATATATAATCTTTAATTTTGCCAGAAACAGCTATTTCATGCATATAAAGGGAGGATTAAACATAGATACATGCAATTTTTAATATACAATAAGTCTTATTGTTTTAATCCGATAAATCAAATCACAAAGTTGCTAAGTTGCACGTTAGCATTTAAAAATTAAGTTTGCTGATAACAAAATATGAATGCAAAATTATTGTTTTCATTCATTCTAATCAGCTCCTCCACAATCCCTTCATAGTTGTCATCTTTCCTATTCGCAGGGAAATTTTGCATAATACCAGTGAAGTCATTCCAAGCCGAATGATATTCTCTTTCCTGATAAGAATCTAAGACACTCCCATGTCTCAAGCGAATGACCTGATTGTCTTGTGGGGATCGTTGTTAATCATGGCCTGGATCTCACCAACAAATTCGATCAGATTGAGTTTTCCGCTCTGCCGTATCTTCGTAATCACCATTAGATTCATCCAACTCTTTCCGAATCCTCTGCGCTGTCCTCAGAGTGTTCGTATTGGAGCTTCCGGCGCGAATTCCAAGCATATCGTTTCCAAGTTTCCAGCAGAGTGGGGAATGCATCATGGGGCTGTTTTTCTCACAGACGGTGCCCAGCTGACCCTACTATACTGTGTAGTCGGTAAAATCAAAAGCAAACAATGTGCATGTGTGGAATTAAAAATATAAATGGCCACAATTTAACCACCGCACACCATATATGTATATATATATATATATATATATATATAGATATATATATATATATATATATTATATATATATATATATATATATATATATATGGAGAATTCAAGAAAAAAACAAAAGACGAAGACAGGTGGTTTAGAAACCAAACAGATAACGCTCGGGAATTGAAAAAGTTTTTAACGTTTCGAGCTTACGCTCTTCCACAGAAAGGAACACAGAAAGAAACAAGGAGAGAAACGTACATATGTATATGTATGTATGTATGTATGTATGTGTGTATGCATGTATGTATGCATGTATATGTATATATATATATATGTATGTATATATATGATAGTCGCAGACGTTCAATGATGTTTTGACTGCTAGTTTTGCTTGAAGCCGAACAAAGCTTTGTGAGCCGATGTGGTAAACAGAAAGAAGCCCATTATGCATACATACATACAAACATACATGCATACATTTGTGTGTGTGTGGTGTGTGTGTGTGTGTGTGTGTGTGTGTGTGCATGTGTGTGCATGTGTGTATCTGTGTCTGTGTGTGTGTGGTGGCCGTCCACTCGTGATCATTACTGACCTTTAGGAATATTATGCGTTCAACACTATCTTATACTTTATACTTGCGGCTCCGCTGGTAACTAACGAGTCCTGCTCTTGACAAACATAGACGACTGTAAACATTGCAGACCAAGCTTTCCCAGTTCTTTACACTAGCAGTGCGTTTTCGAGCAGCACGCTTAAATTCTTCATGAAGAATATGTGTTCTTTCAAAGGTGTTGACTCCTTATTCACCTGTTTCCTCCATCCGTAGCGATGACAAGCATTGCTTTCTCAGTCAGCCCTCCCGCATTTCACAAGCTTTTAATGAGCACTTTACACAGCCCTCAAGTCGCAGTCTTAGCTTCTGCCGGGGTTGCTTTCCACTAACAAGTTCCCCATATAGCATATGTTTCGGTATCTGGCTAACATTCATTCTAATAAGGTGTCCAATCCAATGTAATCGGTGTTTGTGCACCATCGCCTCAATATTCAGGTTGTCAGCTTTCCTCAGGACCTGTGTATCTGGAGTTTTAAAGGTCCAGCCGACATTCAGAATGTGTCTCAGACATCTCTGATGAAAGCGTTCAATGATCTTTACATGACGTTTGTAAAGGGTTCATTTCTCATATAAGTAAATGAGTGATATCACTACACATGCACGGTACACAGCAATTTTTGTTCGCTTTGTGATGCCGTGTTGGGACCAGACACAAGACTCAAAAGGCCTAAAGGAATCAGTTGCTCTCTGCAACCTGAAAGACATTTCATCATCCAAGGAACAAGAACGGCTGAGTGTGCTGCCCAGGTAGATAAACTTGTCTACTCTTTTCAGTATTGTTACTTCAACCAAGATAGCTGGTTACACATATGGATTTCCTGGTGCAGGCTAGAACATTAAGACAGTCTTGTCCAGGCTAGTCCTGAGTTCAAATGCTTTACAAGAAGCAGAAATATTTAAGGCGCCGAGCTGGCAGAAACGATAGCACGCCAGGCGAAATGCTCAGCGGTATTTCGTCTGCCGCTACGTTCTGAGTTCAAATTCCGCCGAGGTCGAATTTGCCTTACATCCTTTCGGGGTTGATTAAATAAGTACGAGTTACGCACTGGGGTCGATGTAATCGACTTAATCCGTTTGTCGGTCCTTGTTTGTCCCCTCTGTGTTTAGCCCCTTGTGGGTAGTAAAGAAATAGGTATTTCGTCTGCCATTACGTTCCGAGTTCAAATTCTGCCGAGGTCGACTTCGCTTTTCATCCTTTCGGGGTCGATAAATTAAGTACCAATTACGCACTGGGGTCGATCTAATCGACTTAATCCGTTTGTTGGTCCTTGTTTGTCCCATCTATGTTTAGCTCCCTGTGGGCAATAAAGAAATAAGAAGCAGAAATATGATTCATATGTATTTGCATGTCATCCACTGTCTGAGTGACTAAGTCACAGTCGTGTGCATAAAGGAGGTCCCGAAAAAGAGAATAGAAAACTTTGGAATGTGTGTGTGTGTGTGTGTGTGTGTGTGTGTGTGTGTGTGTGTGTGTGTGCGTGTGTGTTGTATCGCCAATTGTTATGATTATACTTTTTACACTATAACCGTGTACTTACAATCAAACATGTAACGAAGCAGGGTAGTAACAACGTAACAATCCAACAAACTCTCCACGAACTATACACGAGCCAACAAACGATATACTACCAAAACGACATCTTGCGACTTCCTGCAATTAACGCCTACTCTCTCTGGTCTGTTCTCGCAGATGATGTCGTGATTCTCGCCACAACATCTCCCCTTTTGAGATTTTGATCTTCGTAGAAAATGAAATTTATCTTATTATTATTTATTTATTTCCAACACCTCTCCCATTTTGAAATTTTGCTTCCCTAGGGAGTTCAGTACCTTTCCGCTTAGGAATTATTTCTAAATGTTCAGTCTGTTTACGTTTTCTGTTACTGCTCCCTCTAGGCTCAATCTACTGAAGCACATTAAACATGTCGTATTGCACTTCCACTGGAATTTCCTTCCTTTCTTCTGTATGTCTGGTTTTTAATTGATTTAGGTGTCGTTTACGCTTCCATCGTTGGCCTTTTATTAAATACATCATGTTTCCAATTCTTTTAGTCGCTACACCACTCTGCCAACTTTCTTTACTTTTACTTGTATACTTTGAAATGGACTTTGTCTCCGACATCAAAATGTTTGGTTGAACTTTTTGTATTTCCTCTATACGCTTTTTTTCCCCTTTGGCAACAATTTGCCGAAGATCGATTTAATCTTTCGAATGAATATTAGCTCTGCAGGAGACTTGCCTGAGCTAGTATTTGGATTGGGCGTTATTCTGTACACCCTTAATAATTTAGCGTTTTGTCATTTCCTAACTCGTTCCTTGCTTTTTTTAGCGCTCGCTTAAAAATATCTACGAATCGTTCTGCTTGCCCATCTGACCTCGGGTGGTAGAATGGGTTAAACATGTGCTTGACTGCATACATTTTCAGAATTTTTAAACTCATATCCTGTAAATTGTGTTCCATTGTCCGATACTATGGTGTCCGGAACACCGTATCGACTAAAAAATTCATGCAGGAATTTTATTGTTGCCTTCGAGCTAGGTTGACTGCACCTAAATACTTCCGGCCACTTGATAAAGCTACCAACAATGATCAAGTATTACGCGCCTTTCACTGGTCCAGCGTAATCTATATGAACCCTGGACTACGGACTATCCGCCTCAGGCCACGATTGGTATTTCACCGGTGGTGCCTTGGCTGCTAGCGCACAACCTCTACATGATTTTGCCAAATGTACAATGCCCCGGCCCATTATTGACCAATACACGTAACTCCTCATCAAGCTTTCATTCTTGACATCCCCGGGTGTTCACAATAAAATTCATATATCCGCTTCTGTTGTGCAGTTGGTAGACCACCCTTTGTGCGTACTGTTGTAGAGTGAAAAATGGATCGCATTTGCGTTTCTCTAATGTTAATTTTTCAAGGTTTCCTTCATTTTTATAATGTATTTGTCCTCCGCTGATTTACATTTTATATCTTGTACAGTCCTGAATGACACTACACAACGTTTTTAATTTCCTTTTCTGACTGTAATGGTAGGAATTCCTTTCTTCGATCCAAAAATTGATAACAACGCTCAGTGGTCCATCTGAATCCGAAAACGTCTACTGTGGAGAAATCTGTAAAAATTTTTCAGGGGCAAAAATAATCGCTGTATCTTCTGTCACTATCTGACTGCAGTTTTTTTTTACTACAGTCAGAGCACGTGAGGCATGAACTCATGCTTTCATATTACTGTCTTTATATTTGTGTAGCAAAACTGCTCTAATGCCGTATTCAGAAGCGTCAGACGCTACAACAATCTCCGCTGCAGGATCGAAGTGAACCAGCAGCAAATCTAAAATTAACATTTTTTTAATATCCTGAAATGCCTTTGACAGTTATTTGACCATTTCTATTTGGCGTCTTTCTTTAGCAAATTATTAAGTGGAGCTCTCAATTCATACATGTTTGGTATATAATTTTGATAATAGTTCGCTAGGCCAAGAAAACTTTTAATGTCGCTATGTTAGTTGAGGGAGGTATATTTGTAATTGCGTCTCTCCTCGACGGGTCAGGTCGTTTTCCATTTTTATCTATAATTTGTTCTAAATATTTAATTTTAGGCCAAAACAATTCACATTTCTCCTCACTGAGTGTGAAACCATAATCTCTTATTTTTTGAAAAACACACTTCACATGTTCGATATGCTGATCACGAGATTCATTTTTAATTTATACATCTTCGCGATATGGAATTGCAAATTAACAGTCCGCCAACATCGCATCCATAACCTGTTGAAATATTGCAGCTGCGACCTTCAGACCAAATGGTAGTCCATTGTATCTGTATAGCCCTCTGTGCGTATTCACAGTTAGAAGCTTCAGGCATTCCCCGTCTACTTTAATTTGTAGATACGCATCAGACAGATCCAGTTTCGAAAATATTCTGTCGCCATTTAAATTTGCAAAAATATCCTTCGGAATAGGATATGTGTGTGGGGGGAATATATATAACTTCATATACATACGTATGTGCATACATACATAAAACTCATTCACACAGACACACATTTGGAAAGAGAGAGAAACAGAGAAAGATACAGCGAGAAAGCAAGGGAGAGAAGGAGAGAGGGAATATGGAAGGAAGGAGAGAGGGAGAGAGAGAGAATTCCAATCTGGTGATCATAGTAGACTGCACACAGACAAGATTCGGTGTTAAAAAGAGAACACAGACAGAATTCAGTGTTAAAAAGAGGACATTGTATCAAAATCATTCATATTCTTACGTGGCCAGGATGTTTCAACAACGTGCATGTGTATATTTATTTGTGGGTTTGTTTATATTCGTATGTCGGTGTGTGGTAAGTGTTTTTTTTTTTTGGGGGGGGGGAAGTAGACAGATATGAACATTACTTCGTTTATGTAAAGCATTTATTCATTAAGAATGTTATAAAACTAATTAAAAATTAGTCATGGCCAACGAGTATGTGAAACAAGGGAAAAAGTCAATTACGAATTACTTATATGAAGAACTCATATGCATATATACATTCTGGGATGTCTAGATGCTTCTATGACTACTACTTACGTACGCACTCACACAAACTCACACACACACATATCTATGCATGCAAGTGTGTATCTATACAAACAAAACTATGGAATAAACTGTTAGGAAATTTGCTATTCCGTGCTAAGGTGAACAGAGAGGTTGCGAATTATGCTATAAAGAAAGTAGGATGTAACAGACGTTAAATTTGTAATTCTAGTTACCTTACTATGTGATGATTTTAATTACGTATAATCTGGGAATTTTTTGATTTATATAATTGTTTAATATTCCACAGAGTGTGAGTGTGTGTCCCAAATACTTATATGCTCAACAAATCCAGCAACGACATAGAACTGGAGTTACTAATTTGCATGCCATAAGTGTCAGACACATTGTTTTATATCAGATGCATGTTAACGGGGATGTTAGTCCCCTCTGCATAGAAGTATGTTATAATATAGATATAATTACGTAGCAGACATACAAAGATGGCAAATTTAACCATTTCTGCATTTAAAAAATATATACATAGATAGTTATATATATATAAGAGAGAGTTTGTATATGTGTGTCTGTGTGTGCGGGCGCGTATGTTCCTTATGCATTCCAAAACGTATGGGGTATCAAAAGATTCAGTAGGCTTTTGGCTATCAACGAAACTATATTTTCATTCACATATTTGCATTACAAAAATTTTACATTGTCATTTTTCTTTTAGTCACTTATGATAAACGACATTTTATATCACCACTATAACGACGATGACGTCACATTTTCTATTTGAATGTGTTCGCGCGTTCGTTACCTACGTTAGGCCGATGACTGATAAGTGTGTGTGTGTGTTGGTGTATGTGTCTGTCTGTATGCATACCTTTTGTGACAACTGACACACAGGGACAGAGATAGGCTTCAGGTGTGCGTTAATGTATGTGTGTGTCTTAGGTTATGTATGTAACTTTCTCCCGCCCAACAGTTAAACGCGCCGATATTGAAACTTTAGTTGCGGCCTGGACTTTAAACGAACAACAACGTTCACTTTCAAGTACTACCAACATGAAGATTTGGCTGATTTTACACCACTCACAAGACTCGCAAATATATCTGGGAAAAATGTTATTTTGGTTATTATAACAAATTCAGTAACTTGGCGAAGTAGAAAGCCGCAACGGCTCTTTCACTATAATTGCAGAAATATTATTCCACACTTTCTAACTAGCTTCAACGTAATTTTTAACAGTCTTCCCAAGCTTCTTCATCTCTGAGAGTATCAACATCGCACAACCTCTTTACTGCGTTAGTCGGTATTTATTCTACAGCCTATAAAAGTAAACAGTTAAAACATATTTAGTAATGTCAAATTAACTTGTATCTTGCTACATACATCCTTCAGCAAATATTTCAAATTAACGTTCACAACAACAGCATTTTCTTTTCTATACACTTGGTTCAGCGTTCGTTTCAAAATTATAGAATAAATTTTTTTTGTATAAAAAAAGTGAATTATGCCTTCTGAATTTTCTTAGGCTTTCACTTTCTTCACCGTGATATTCAATCTTGAATTTTATAACATTTAGTGCATGTTCCAAATAAATGTTGACTTTCTGTACTTTGTAACACTGGTGACACATATTCACTTTTGCTAAATTGGTGACTTTACATGTTTTATAGCATGATTATGCTACAGGAAGTATGTTTTGCACCTATATTGACTACATTTAGTCATTTTTGCTAAATTGGTGACTTGCCATTTTTTAATAGATTTCGCTTCGCTTTAGCTTCGTATGTGTACATTTTGCTGTTTTCAATATAATCAATTCTATGAGTGTGTGAGTGTGTGTGTGTGTGTGTGTGTGTGTGTGTGTGTGTGTGTGTGTGTGTGTTTCTACGTTTTAATGAGCCCACATCTAATGAAGTCGCCATCCTTATGGTTGGTGATCCCCATGAAAATCATGATATTATGATTCGTGTTCGAGATAAACTTAAACGTATTTTTCAGACTCATCCCTCTTATCATGCTCTCCAATATACTCTTACTCTGTGGAATGGACAAGATGGGTATCATCTAAACTAAAAGGTGTCCTCAAACTAAAAGTTGTCCTCAAATGACTTCTGTTAACTGATGTTAAGACTAGAACAATCAAAGGAATTACACATGTCAAATAAACTTTATTTTCATTCACATATTTTCTACGTTATCTCAAAAACCAGCTATAGTTATTTCAACTAGACTTCTCTACAACGACCAGGTTTCGTTAGAAAATGAAAATAATTTCTCACTTTCAATTTGAATGAAAATTTTGAAGTGTTGTATTACGAGAATTACGATGTGTGAATAATGAAAGTAATGTTTCTCCGAATTAGTCACATCTGTATTATAATAAAGAAAGCTGCTTATTATCTATCTACCAAACAAACTGTTTTGGACTCAACTCTTTTTTATAACTAAAATAACCTTCGTAATTAGGTCGGGTCGCACAATTTTGAGGTCATATTTGGACAATATTTCGATTTGCTTCCATTGTTTCACTTTCGTCCAATGTTCACACATGTGTAGAATTCTACTCAAACAAACAGTTATGAAAATGTACACATAAATATTGTATTAAAATAAGCTACAACCCAAAAAATTTCATTAAAAGACATCCATTTCTCTATATGTTATGAGGAAATACAGTCACACACACCCTCCCTCTCTCTCTCTCTCCCTCTCTCTCTCACTCTCTCTCACACTCACTCTTTCTCACACACACACACACACACAAAAGATGTATGCATATGTATTTATGGGCGAAGGTAGAGAATGTGCACTCTCGGTGTTAGGTGTTAGGGTTAGGTTTAGAGTTACGCCGAAAATGGGTGGTATGCATATTCTTTACCTCCGCTATGTATGTGTATACATCTATCTATCTCACACACACACACACGTCCATTTCATATACACTTTCTCCTCTCTTTTACTTTCTCCTCTCACTTCAAAGCAAATGTCGCCTTTTCACTTTATCTTCTCTTTCAGCTTCTGCTTTCTTGAAAGCACACAGAAATTAAAACAATTTTACGGAAATTAACCAACAATCTTATGATCACGTATATGTCGAGTTGACAACTTTACTTCTTCTAACGAAAGAAAGCCATAAAATAACTTCCTTTGACACACATGCACACACTTTAGGTAAAACTTCTGTGTGAATTGTGTTATTTCTTACAGTGTGCACGCGCAAATTTACAGCTCAAGTCCAACTGAAATTGTCTTTTTCTATTGTGCAATTTGTGTGTTTGATGATATACACTCAAAAGGAAGTTTTCTCAGAAATCCTGTCCTTTTTCGCTTCTTTCTAGTATGTCCGAGGTGACATTTCCTTCCCCGCCCTTATTCTTTTCCTTAAATTTATTCCGATTTTTATGTTTGCGATATAGGAGATTAGGATTTCACCCACAAAATACGTTCTCAATATTTTAATTTTTTCCCTCTCCACACCAAACACATATTTTACTTTTTTCAATTTTTTTTTTTTTGTAATCCATGGAGAAAAAAGAAAACAGAGTACGAATCTTTAAGAATTTTACCCATCACCTCACTACTTTCAAAAAGCTACACACTCCCAATGTTTTATTTTTAGCTTTTTGGAAAACGGGGGAGTTTCTTCAGAAATGATGTCGTTTACCTGCTGTTTCTAGCATGCCGGGCTTTCTGGCAGTGGTCTGGTATTCTTTAAGTTTAGTATTTCAGTAGAATTCTACGCATGCGGGAAGCCAGCCAATATATATCTTTTTCATTTTCCTTTTCATCTAGTTTCAGCTCACGAGGTGTGGCCATGCTGGGGCACCGCCATTATATATATATATATATATATATAATTTTATAAAATTAAATTTAGGGTAAAAATTGATATTTATCAATTCTAAAAAGAATCCGAAGATTAAAATATTTATATATACCAATTAAAGACTGCACACGAAAAGTGGACAGTCAACATGCTAGATATAGACGTCAAATCGCCATTCTCCACAAAAAGTTTATGTTCTCAGATCAAACTCAACAAAACCAAAGTAATATACAAGTGAAAAATATACGAAATAAATATTTACCCATGTACTAAATTTAGTTTCAGTTGTTATTTTCCGCAAGGAAAAGTGCAGCATCATCAGCATGGTCCCATATAAAATGTAATTTGCTGGACTAAATGCCAACACCACACCAAAATATCGCGTGCATGGAGTCCGGCCTATTACATTTGAAATATATATTTCAAATGCCACTACTTTTGGCGCGATGAGACCCGAGAAAACTAGCCTGCAGCTAATAGTTAGCAGCAGTTAATTTATCGGTTAGAGAACAAATATTTATACACACATTTCACTCACCTTCTCACGCACACACGTCCATTTAATTTGCATATACATAAATCTTTCCTTTTCTTCTGTCTTTCATTCTAAAACAAGAGTAAATACTTAAAAAGTTATAGATGTGAGTTCCAGGAACTTGAACGCACCTCTCACACACACACTCTTTCTTTCTCTCTCTCTCTCTCTCTCTCTCTCTCTCTCTCTCTCTCTCTCTCGCTGTCTCTTACAAACACACACACGTCCATTTCATATACACGTACATAGCGTCATAGAAAATAAGTAACAGAATCGATGTAATAGGGAAGATGGTACGCCACCAATCATCATCTGTTGAGATTGATACTTCCTTTAGGAAGCACTTTCTTTTCCGGTGTATTACCCTCGTTCTCTTTGTGTAGATTGCCATGTCTCAGAGTAGAGATGCTTCGAAGCAGTTTCTGGTGTGTGTCTAAAGCACCGGTTTTCATACTGCTGGTATAAATTCCAGCTTACGAAAGGCGGCGAGCTGGCAGAAACGTTAGCACGCCGGGCGAAATGCGTAGCCGTATTTCGTCTGCTGTTACGTTTTGAGTTCAAATTCCGCCGAGGTCGACTTTGCCTTTCATCCTTTCGGGGTCGATAAATTAAGTAGCAGTTACGCACTGGGGTCGATGTAATCGACTTAATACCTATGTCTGTCCTTGTTTGTCCCCTCTATGTTTAGCCCCTTGTGGATAATAAAGAAATAGGTATGCCACATAGTGAATGAAACCAATGAAAATATACGAGAAAATTAATTTTATGAGATTATAATGTATAATAACGCGATTTTTTTTAATGTAAACATATATGATTGACTGATCATAAGCATTCCAAAATTTATATTAGTCATGATAATCATGCTCAAAGCTGACGTATATTTCCTTGTTTAATTGAAAATTAGGCCGATACAAAAATATCACTATAAGTAAATGGGCTAGTGGGAGCATTTGTGACCGACAAACATTACACCGCTTATTTGTTGCTCTTTTCACAAGGATTTCCTATTTCTCAGAATGCTTAAGTATATGTTAAATATATACAAGTAGCTTATTGTACAATATTGTATAATTTAGCATGCTATAATTAACACATTTGTACTCAGTAAATGAAACACTGCATGTTTATAGGGAGGCATAGGGATATCTTCCAAGTTTGTAAAAGATAGCGGATATTTATACAAACTAACACCAGTTATATAACAATAATGTATTTTATTCTTTATTACTCACTGTCATTGCACTACCCAGTGAATCCCTTTATGCCATAGATATGAATAATGTTTTGTTCTGCTTCTTGTATTGAAAATACTCTAGGCAACATATCATGCAATATATTTAGTGCTACTTTCTGCATGTTGCGCATATGTATAAGTCCTGAAAGTTTAGTTCAGCAGTTTTCTGCCTACTTTTGATCATTTCCAAGGTACCAGCTATGGTAAGAGTTGTTTCTATTTTCAAAAACAGCATTCAGGTTATTTGGTTTTTTTTTACTATTTCCCAATCTTTGTATATGGTTTCACATACTAGTGTAGCTCATTCAACGGTGGTGCCCCAGCATGGCCGCAGCTTTCGGGCTGAAACATTTTTAAGGATTTAAGGATATGAATAATTTCGCAATTTCTTTGAGCAATACATCATCATCTGTTGAGATTGATACTTCCTTTAGGAAGCACTTTCTTTTCTGGTGTATTACCCTCGTTCTCTTTGTAGATTGCCATATCTCAGAGTAGAGATGCTTCGAAGCAGTTTCTGATGTGTGTCTAAAGCACCGGTTTTCATACTGCTGGTATACATTCCAGTTTAAGAAAGTCTCTAATGTCCTCATTTCTCATAATACGGTAAAGTGGGACAAAGAAACTATTTTTGGATCGGGATGCATTTATAAATAGCTTCCATATAAGTGGCTTTGAAGTGGACATAGTAATTTATTACCATATAATTATTTCATCTGTAGTACTTTGTTTTTGAATAGCTACAAATAGTTTTAGGAGGTTGAGATGTAGAGATTTTTTTCTGGCTAAAACTACGTAGCCAGTGACATTCCGTTTGATTATCATTATTACTCGGCATCGGTAAAATGCCGGAATAAATGTCTTGTAATATTTGGTTAGGACTCTTTACATTCTGTGTTGAAATTTGGTCGATGGCATATTTAATCCCCATCCTTCAAGAGTTAATTAGCTCTGACGTGCCCGACAGGTACCGGAGTCAATTTAATTGTAAGTTCTCTGCCTTCCAGTCATATAATGCATTATGCCTCTTTGATATTCGTCAGTACCGTTAAAGTAGTATTTGTTTCAGCCCTTCACGTCCCGAAATTAAATCTAGCAGAGGTCAAGCTATCATCTAAACACCAGACACCATTATCTAGAACGTTCGCTAAAGTAATATCTGTTTCGGCTCTTAACGTTCAAGGTTCAAATTCCGTCGAATACCTTTTTTTTTATTACTCTAGAATCGATAAAATAAAGTACCATTCAAAAACTGTAATTGACGATATCGACTAACACTTTACCCTCAAAATTGCTGACCTAGTGCCAAAGTCATTACCATCAACATCTTCTCACTCCTCTTCCTCCTCCTCCTCCTCCTCCTCCTCCTCCTCCTTCTTCTTCTTCTTCTTCATCTTCTTCTTCTTCTTATCATTATTATTATTATTATTATCATTATTATCATTATTATTATTATCATTATTATTATTATTATTATTATTATTATTATTATTATTATTATTATTATTACTGAGTGAGAGAGCAGTTCATGCCATCAGAGTGACACCGGGGTAAAATATACGAAGCCCAATATACCCATCATGACTACCCGTCTGATAAGGGTACACCAGGCACATGCATCACAACCATATGTGCACGACATGGTGATCTCATTTATTATTATTATTATTATTATTATTATTATTATTATTATTATTATTATTATTATTATTATCATTATTATTATTACTATTGAGTGAGAGAGCAGTTCATGCCATCAAAGTGACACTGGGATAAAATATACGAAGCCCAGTATGCCCATAATGACTACTCGTCTGATAAGGGTACATCAGGCACATGCATTTCAACCATATGTGCGCGACATGGTGATCTCATATCATGATCTTACAGGTGGGACCCAATTTGAATTTTCTTCAGTTTGAGTAGCCCATCCAGCTCAAAAGGTCCCTGAACAAGGGTTGTTTCCAGAGATGAATTATTAAAACCCTAAAGAATTCCTCTAAACCCATGGCTATGATGCTTCCCCACTACTTCTGCTCGTGATCAGATATGCACATATTGTCAGTCACTGAGGGACATGCTCAACTGGTTAAGGTTAATGACAAGACAATGTACATGATAACACTTCCAATCAGTTAAGATCAGAATCTATTTATTATTATTATTATTTCATGTTTGACTTTTGCTTTACATTTGTACAAGCTGGCTCCAAGTCTCACCCAGAGACCTCGAGAGACAACAAGTTGGAAGTTCATGTTGGTGTTATGCCTAGGGTGCCATATTTTAGGTTTTGTACATAATGTTGTTCTAGAGAATGTTTAAGAAGCCATAAGAAAATTATATTTGTTTTAAAACTTGAGGTTACATAGAAAGAATTTTGCGTAGGATATGAGCAGTTCCCATGAGCACTAACTTTTGAATTTCTGCCATTTTGGGGTTTCCTGGTATCTGAGCTAGGTTTTTATTATTATTATTATTATTATTATTATTATTATTATTATTATTATTATTATTATTATTCAGTAGTTTTATTTTTATAGCGTGCTTTCAGTTCACTACCGAGCGCAGCTCTGTGTGCCTTGGGTATGTGCTGTGATTTGTTGTGATGCTCTGATGGTTATTGTATGGAAGGTGCTCTGCGTAGGATGTGTGCAGTGCCTAGTAGTGCAATTTTCTGTATGTTATATGTGTTTGTAAGTCCTGGTGTTTTTGTTATGTATTTGTCTGAATATTTTTTTATCATGCCTAATGCACCTACTATGATAGGAATTGTTTCTGTTTTCAGATTCCACATTCTAGTTACCTCTATTTTCAGGTCTTTGTATTTTGAGAGTTTCTCCATTTCTTTTAGAGACACGTTGTCATCAGCCGGTATTGATGCATCAATTAGAAAGCATTTTTTTTCTTCATGATCTCTGACAACTATATCTGGTCTGTTGGCCTTAATTTCTCTATCTGTGTGTATCGGCATATCCCAGAGTATGGTTGCTTTCTCGTTTTCTGTGACCTTTTCTGGTGTGTGCCTATACCATCTTTTTTCTGTTGTTATTCCATAATGTTGGCATAGCTTCCAATGTATGTAGGTTCCAACTCTGTCATGTCTGTGAATATATTCCTTCTTAGCCAGGACTGGGCAGCTAGAGATAATATGATTTATTGTTTCTTGTCCATCTCCACATATTCTGCAGTTACTTGTAATATTTCTTTTCATTACATGTTTTTGGTAATTTCTGGTGGGGAGGCTTTGGTCTTGTGCTGCAATTAAAAATCCCTCTGTTTCTGCTTTGAGTCCTGAGCTTCTCAACCATTGCTGGGATTTTTCTTTGTCTATTTCTTTTGCGTTTAGTTTAGTCCAGTATTTACCATTACTATTATTATTATTATTATTATTATTATTATTATTATTATTATTATTATTATTATTATTATCATCATCATCCTTCAATAATGCTTCTATTTCTTGCCGAGTGTCTTCCAGATACCTATGGCAGAGAAATTCACTGTATACATTGTTAGGCCATTAAAATAAACACACCAGATTGTTCATTTACAAAGTCAAGTGATAGAGAAAAAGAGTAAAAAAGATAGAGAGAAAAAGTAAAACGTACAAAATTAAAATGTGAGCAAAGAAAATAAAAAGGAGAAAAGGAAATGAAATTTACAGCGACAATGCTCTTCTCAGTACGTGTGACGTACCAACTGAGACAAGCTTTTGCACTTCCTGCATGGATAGTAAGCCAGGGGTTGCCTAATATATAAATAGAGATGTGTGCGTATTCGCTTTTCACGCAAAACGGCTTCGCCAATTGCTTCCGTACTTGTGATGTATGAATAATTTGACCTCGGACACATGTTAGGCTCTTCATTTGATTTTGTTATTAAAAATAAATAATATTGCTTCACATATATGATTCACTTCTTTAAAAAGGTTTCTCAATGTCAACTTCCAGTATTGACATAGCAACGGCAAAAAGCTTCACTCTCTATTTTGACGTCTTCATTTCAAGTTTTAATTCACTATTAGCAAACAACTACGATAAATTAATGAATGAAATATTTACTAAGTTCTCAAATTTAAACATTCCGTACAAGAGCTTTTTATTTATATAACTTTTTTTCATTTCATGTTTATTTCATTCATTGTTCGCAATATTCTCTCTCACCCTCTCTCTCTCTCTCCCTCTCTCTCCTCTCTCTCTCTCTCTCACACACACACACGCACAAGTCAGCCAGACACGCACACGTGTTTTTGTAAGTACGTTTGTATACATTTATGTATGTGTGTATGTTTGTCAGAGAGAGAGTGAGTCAAGGTGTGTGTTGTCATGTATATGTACATATATTACTACATATGCATACATCGTTTTTGTATGTATGTGTGGGTAGTGCGTGTGAGAGACAGAGTAGAAAGCGATATCTAAGTGGCATTCACTCTCTCTTTCTCTCCCCTCTCTCTCTCACACACACATGCACACAATGATGTATGCATAATTATGTATATACGTATACATGACAGCACACCACTTCTCTCTCTCTCTCTCTCTCTCTCTCTCTCACACACACACACACCTCTATTTCATCTAATGCGTGATATTGTGTGTGTGCGTGAGAGTGCGCGGGGCGTTCCACAATCGCCATTTATTTCAATTACTCTTGTAACCCATTTTTTCATTTTACCTCCGTTTTAATTTTCGTAAAAGTTTCCGAGAACAATGTTCTCACTCTACAAAAGAGTCGGGGTAGAAGTAGATGATCAGTATTCTACAATGAAGCAAAAATGAGTACAGGTACCCAGAGTCAATGTCGGATTCTGCAACAACCAAGTGTGTTTGCAAATATATAAACAAAGGTTTAGATGCTGTAACATACACTCTTATGCAGAATGGCAGTCAGCAGATAAATAAAAATGACGAAGATGCACAGTATGACAGAGGAAGATACATTCGTACCAATGAGGCTTTTTGGCGCAGGTACCCAGCCATCATTCATCTGAGCGTCCATCTAGAGAATGACCACAGGGTTATCTTTACAAAACAAACAAACCTTGCAACAAGCACTTTCTTCAAAAGAAACTACTTTTACTGCCTTTTTAAAGCTGTATCAAGTAAATGAAGATGCAAGAAAACTCCTTTACCCACAATTGCCCAAGTATTACACTTGGAGAAACAATAAGTGGCACAAGAGGAAATGAGAAGCTGATGTTCTTAAAGTGTTTACAGTGCCCCCAACCCTACAAGCCAAGCAGAATGTTACTACTTACGCTTCCATTTCCATGAAATACTTGGTACCAAATCATTCCAAGATTCGAGGAGGGTAGATGGTCATAAGTGTGAAACTTATAGGAAAGCATGCTATCAAACAAGGTTTTTCTTTTTAAGAAAATGATGAACATTGGGACCTTGCATTGATTGATGCATCAGTATCAGATTCTCCAAGGAAACTCCGTAATCGTTTAGCAATTATTCTGAACATGTGTCAACTTGGCAGTCTCCTACAGCTTTGGATGAAACATCATGAAGATGTGGCTGAGGATTTAGAGTATGCAGTTCAACAGACAAACCCAGATATCAATATTCAGTTCTCTGAAATAATTTTTAACCAAGAACTGATTGAAATTGAAGATCACGTTTTAGCCAAGAGAGGTAAAAAATTTGCAAGAGTCTGGCTTTGGACTGCCAAAACATACCGTCAAATTAGTGATTTAACTTCAAGTGACATTGCAAGAGAAATAAATTATGACATCACAGGCTTGGTTGCATTTGTGAAAGAACATGAACTTAAACGTCTTCCATGACAACTCTGTGCATATAAGATTTTTTATTTCTTATTTCTTATTTCTTATTTCTTCTTCTTCTTCTTCTTCTTCTTCTTCTTCTTCTTCTTCTTCTTCTCCTCCTTCTTCTTCTTCTTCTTCTTCTTCATCTTCTTCTTCTTCTTCTTATTATTATTATTATTATTATTATTATTATTATTATTATTATTATTATTATTATTATTATTATTATCATTATTATTATTATTATTATTATTATTATTATTATTATTATTATCATTATTATTATTATTATTATTATTATTATTATTATTATTATTATTATATGCTTGACTTTTGCTTTACATTTGCACAAGCTAGCTCCAAGTCTCACCCAGAGACCTCAAGAGCGAAACAAGTTGGAAGTTCGTGTTGGCGTTATGCCTAGGGTGCCATATATTTGATTTTGTACTTAGTGTTGTACTAGTGAATGTCTAAAAAAACATGTGAAAATTATGTTTGTTTTAAAACTTGAGATTACATAGAAAGTATTTTGCGTAGGATATGAGCAGTTCCCATGAGAACTATCTTTTGAATTTCTGCCATTTTGGAGTTTCCTGGTATCTGAGTTAGGTAGCAATCATCCCCTTTTGCTATCATTCCCAGGGCACCTATGACAACAGGTATTGTTTTAGTCTTCAGGTTCCACATTTTGCTGATTTCTATTTCCAGACCTTTATATTTGCTCAGTTTCTGCTAGGTCTTGACAGATACATTTATATCGATTGGGACAGTCATATCAATGAGGAGGCATGTTTTTTATCTGAAGTCTTTTACTATGATGTCTGGCCTATTCGCATCTATCTTTCTGTCAGTTTGAATGGTAAAGTTCCAGAGGAGTGAGATGTGGTCATTTTCAAGCACTGGAGGTGGTTTGTGTTCCCACCAGTTTTTATCATGGGGCAAGTCCAGGCTTTTGCAAATTAACCCAATGAATATATTGTGCAGCTCTATCATGCCTGTTGAGATACTCTGTAGGCGCAAGAAGACTGCACTTGGAGACTACATGATCAATGGTTTCATTTTGTTGTTGACATACACGACATGTTGGGCTACTGCCGTTCTTTAATATGTTGGCCTGGTAGTTCCTTGTAGGTAGGCATTGATCTTGGGCTGCTATGATAAACCCTTCTGTTTCAGATTTTAAGCCAGAGGCCTTTAGCTATTGATGAGTCAGGGGTTTGTCAACATCTGCATTATTCGCTCTCTTTGGGTATTTGCCATTGAGAGGTTTTTTCTTGCCCTTCATCATTCAGAATATCTAAGGCAGCAGTTTTAGCACGGGTTTTCATGCGCTTAGCTTTTTCTGTGCTTGTTTCTTGTATGTCTAATTCCGAAATTTGTTGTATTCGGAATTCACTTAGGTATTCCTTTGCCTGTTTTGTTACTGAGTACGATGCTTTCTTGTTTTCATATTTTGAGACAAGTTTTAACATCCAGTCCTCAGAGTTTTTCAGGTAGATGTCTAGGCCAATTGTAGCAATCTTCATTGTTATTGCCAGTTGTAAAAGTCTACGGCCTCCCTCTTTTCTTGGCCGATAAAGTCGTTCTATATCTGCCTTAGGGTGGTGCATTTATGCATTGTCAACAGTTTTCGTATTTTTCTGTCAAGATTACTTATTTCAGTAATTGACCAGTTAACGATATTGAAGTAAGTCACGACTGGTATGGCCAAAGCATTGATCGCTTCGATCCTGTTTCTCGCATTCAGCCCTGTCTTGGGTATTGCTCTTAATCTGCGATAACATTCTCTCCCGATCCTTTCCTTCATCACTGAATGCCTTATTCCGTCCCCTTCAATTATCGAGGCCAAATTGCATTCTGATGTCATCACTGAATTGTTTAACAATCGTTAGTAAGCCCTTGAGTTGTTGGTCATTTTTTGCAAAGAGCTTTAAATCATCCATGTAAATGAGATGATTTATATTTTTATCCAACATTTTATATCCGTACTGTGCGTCATTGAGCAATTTTGAGAGAGGTATTAAGGCTAAACAAAAGAGGAGTGGTGATAGTGAGTCACCCTGGAAAATGCCACATGAAATTTTACATCACCAGCATTTAGAGATTCATCGTCACTGTTCAAAGATAGTGTAGTTCTCCATGATCTCATACTTACAGACAAAAAGTTTCGCAGAGTACATTTCCAGGCATTTCTTAATCTAGCTATGTGGTAGGCTATCAAAGCTTTTTTATAGTCTATCCAGGCTATTGACAAGTTTTTGTGTCGTTTGTGACAATCTTCTAAGATCATCTTATTGATGAGTAGTTGATCTTTACAACCATAGGATCCACGTTTACATCCTTTCTGCTCATTAGGGAATATGCTGCTGTCTATTAAAAAATTATAGGTATATTCCGTCAGGACAGATGTTAGCGTTTTATACATAGCTGTTAAGCAGGTTATGGGTCTATAGTTTTTTTGGTTCATTTGTTTCTTCACTTTTTGGGAGCAGGAATGTTAAACCATTAACTAGCCAAGCAGGCATCCTACTAGGGTGTTGCAAAACATCATTGTAAAGTTCTGTTAGCAGTTCATGGCTCTCTGGGAAGGCATTCAACCAGAAGTTAGGAATTTTATCCTTTCCTGGAGACTTCCATTTGCTTGACCTCCTGAGAGCAGATTTTACATCTTCTACCTTGACACCCTCCACTTATTACTATTATTATTATTATTATATTATTATTATTATTATTATTATTATTATTATTATTATTATTATTAATTCAGAATTGATTTCCCAATTGAAGAATAAATTCAATCTAGAATAACAAATTTTTATACAGAATAGTTTGCTTTTTTCTTCCAATATATAAGGAACAATTTCATTCCCGGGCAATGTCGGGTGCCTTTGCTAGTTCTTCAATAATTTACAGTTCCTTTTTTTCTCTTACAATCACTGGTATTGTAACCATTTTCAGGTGCCACATCTTTTCGATTTCGATTAGCAAATCTTTATAACTTCTGAGCTTATCAAATTCTTTTGTCGAGATATTATGGTCAAAGGCTATGCTCCATGTCAATCAATAAACAGATTTTATTGCTTTGGTCTTTCACAACAATATCTGGTTTATCTGCTTTGGATGTCTGGTCTGTACATACTAGGAAGTCCCAAAAGAATCGTTTCATATTCTTCCTCAGTTACAACCTCGTGGTGGTGCTTGTACCATTTGCCAGGAGTTTTGATTTTACGATTTATAATGCTGACACATTATCTAATGTAGATAATGGCCAAATCTGTCATGTCTTGATTTGTACTCTACAGGTACTAAAACCTTACACCCAGAGAATAGGTGATCAAGTGTTTCAATCCCATCGTTGCAGTATCGGCATTTTGGGTCTATGCCATTTTTCATCACATTAGCTTGATAGTTCTAGGTCAATAAACACTGATTTTGGGCAGCCAAGATAAAGCCTTCACACTCTGTCTTTAGCCCTGAGCTCCATAGCCTCTGATGAGTGTGCTTCTGGGCTACATCAGTTTGTTTCTTATGGACCATGTATTTGCCAAGTTGTGGTTTCTGTTCTCAACTATCAGCCAGTTGTTCAAACGCATTTTTGCTTTGCTATTGATTTTACCTTATTTACAACTACAGTTGCCGCACTTCCATCATGCTGTTCAATCTAGGCATTATGCATAAGCTCACTCGAAAATGTTTTGCTATCTTTCATTACAGGATGAAACTTCTTACGTTTTTCATGGTTTTCAGCGAGCTTTAGCATTCAGTCATTAGATGTTTCAAGATATTTTGCCAATCCAATTGTGTAGTTTTGTAGGCGATTTCAAGCGTTGGGTTGGTAAAGACAATCTGTGTATGCCTTTGGTATAATATTATTATTATTATTATTATTATTATTATTATTATTATTATTGTTATTATTTGTTGTTGTTGTTGTTGTTGTTGTTGTTGTTGTTGTTGTTGTTGTAGTAGTAGTAGTAGTAGTTGTAGTAGTAGTAGTAGTAGTAGTGGAGACCACCAATATGTTACGAATGTAAAAGTAGGGGACTTATGCAAGCAAAGTGTCCCCTAAGAGAATTGCAGGTGGAAGAGATGGAAATGTGCAGCGACGCAGCGAGAGAGGAGGAAGAAAAAAAAGAGGAAGAAAAACAGGAAGAGAAAACGGAAGAGGAAATAACGGTAGAAAGAAAGAGAACGAGGGTGGGGTCACCACCAAAAAGCCCTAAGAAAAGAAAAGCAGGTAAAGAAGAAAAAAGACAACAGTAAGTGAAAAAGAAAGTACAGAGATTCGAACTCAGGAACCGAAGACAATAACAATGAATGAAGGAAATAAAGCTAGAAAAGCGAAAATTGATGAATGGAGGAGGAGAGTAGCAAAAAGATTAGATTATGTAAAGCGAACAGGACGACCTTCGGGACAGAATTTAAGAACGTTGATATTCTACGATAAGAATATGGAAATAGAGAAAAGGTTAACCAAAACAAAAGGTTTGATATGAATAAAATTGGAACAGGATATGTTTGAACCAAGCAATGGAGCAGTGTTGGTGGAAGTGGAGAGGATGGAAGAACTAATAGAGACATTCAAAGACATGATTAAAGCATATATATGTTCGTTATGAAAATTTGGCCAACGTGATTGGGCTGGAGGACATAACAGAACATATAACAGATGGATAAACAAAACTGATTACAAACTGTATAAAAGAACTGTAAAATGAAACTGCGAGCTTTTTTTTTGGGGGGGGGGCTCGTAAGCCATTCCATTTCTCCATTACAAATATCTCATTTCATATTCATAAATCATTATATGTACCCTAAATTATGTGTTGTATGCACTTGTAATGCCCATTCTATGTTTTCAGGGTATATGCCTATAATAAAGAGATATGGAGGTCATTCGAACGTGCGATATAACATTATTATTACTATTATTATTATTATTATTATCATCATTATTACTTTTATTATTATTATTATTATTATTATTATTATTATTATTATTATTATTATTATTATTATTATTATTGAGTGAGAAAGCAGTGCATGCCATCAAAGTGACACTGGGGTAAAATATACGAAGCCCAATATACCCATTATGACTACCGGCCTGATAAGGGTACACCAAGCCCATGCATCACAACCATAAGTGCACGACATGATGATCTCATATCAAGATAAACAGCGCATGTCCTTGCAGGTGGGACCCAGTTAGAATTATCAGAAAAATCCATTTATGAATATACATACATATATGTGACACACATACACTCGGATACTTAGATAAGTTCCAGCCAGGATTGGCCGTCGCTATGACTAACTTAATAGCACCATCAGGAATAGAAGTGTAATGATGTTTCATATTACAGTCATTCTTTTGGCATCATAGCCCCTTCGAGTAAAGATTTATTTGCAGAAATATGTGGTTTATCTGAAATTTGTTGGAGATATTTGTCCTCGGCTGTGTAGACTACTCTCTCAACTATGGCCACTACACAGTGTAATATTAACGGCGGAACTAGAAGTGATCCAGCGAAACTACACAAAGAAGATAGTCGAAATGCGATGTGTTAAGAACTAGGAGAGATTAAAAAAGTTAAGGCTTTACTCACAAGAACGTAGGCGGGAAAGGTATTCAATGACATACATTTCGAAAATGTTAGAATGACTGTACCATACTTTGGCAGTGAAAGTTACACAAACAACAGAACGGGGAATCACTGTATCGTGCCAAACTCTCATCATCGCCGTCAGGAAACAGAACCAGACACTACAGTAACTTGTCTTTCAAGGGCCCACAGCTCCTCAGTATCCTTCCAAAATGCCCGAGAGACCGACATGGGAGTGGATATAGGTGTCTTCATAAGTCAACTGGATCTCCTGTCAAGAGTTCTGGACGAACTTGCCAGGCAGCAAGAAACGTAACAAATTCACCACCATCAAACTCCCTTATTCACCAAATTCCACATATCAAAGAAGGTTTCAAGTTGTGAAAATTTAGCAAAGCTAATGGCAGTGACCTAGCATGATCGCAGCTCTGAAGCCCAAACTAATAAAGGAGACAATATTTTTTTCTGCTCTTGGCACAAGGCCCGAAATTTTGGGGAAGGTGCCAGTCGATTAGATCGAGCCCAGTACGCGCAACTGGTATTTGATTTATCGACCCCGAAAGGGTGAAAGGTAAAGTCGACCTCGGCGGAATTTGAACTCAGAACGTAAAGACAGATGAAATAATAAAGGAAAAATATTGATCCAGGAACCGTTTTAATGTTATGAAATGTTCTCTTACATGTCTTGACATGATATTAAAGAAAGGGGGCCAGTTGAGGTGAAATAGTTCTGTCTTAGTGTTTTGATGTGATACAAGCATGATTTTCGCAGAGGACGGCAGCACAGGGACCAAACCTTAGGTGAATTTCACACCTCGGAAAAGATTTTCCCACAAATTTCTTTATAATCGTAATCCATGCCGGTTGAAAATAAAAATAAGAAAAAAGTGGAAATTTTACCGGTGAGTGTGTTACATTATAAGGCACAAAAAGAAAATGACTCTCCCCAGACACAGCAGAATATGCTTCAACACACGAACTCATATAAAGAATCTTGCAAACCAAATCCAAAAACGAAATATTTTCCTAAAAGTTATGAGGGAAAAACTCGGATCTTGTGAATTTTCCGAAGTCCTCCCTGACCCGTTGCTTTCCGCGCATTTTTTCTTTCATATTCGTTTCTTATACATTTTTATTTTACATCCGTTGCACTATTTTTCTTTCCGGATAATATTGTTACATTAACCAAATTTTAAATAACAAAATTTAATATCACAAGGGAGTATCAGAATTTTAGAAATGATTCGAGGGGCATGGACAAAAATCGGTTGGGAACCACTGTCTTAGGCAATAAAAATGTCAAGTGCGCGAATTCTTGTTTATAAGGAATAAGCAAATAATTTATTTGCTGACGCATGCAGAAATCTGTCAAACAGGTACTAGTTCACGGGATACACACAGACCAGTGAGAGGATCTTTTCGGTTTGACCGGCAGTTTTTTAAAATAATTTCCACGTAACTAAACACTTTTAAACTTCGTATACTGGTAGAATGTGTTTATAAAACATCTTTTTCTCTTGGCTTTATTGAGAAAATTCTATAGTTTGTAAGATATTTGTTGTTTTTTTCTTCAATTTCTGCAATTTCAACCAATCAATGACGTCTATTGAGGTGAAAACATTCTGTGCTGTATGAATAGGTCCCTCGTTTAAGAAACAGATTGGGTTTATTTACATTTCTGAAGAAAAAAAGATACCCTTCCCCCCACCCTAAACCTAACCCTAACCCTAACTAACCCTAACTCTAACCCTAACCCTAAAACAGATTGAAATGCAATAGGTCGATACTAGGGTCATAATTATGGATGACAATTTCATATGACACCGCTAGAAAAAACTGCCGGTCAAACCGAAAAGATCCCAGTGAGATTCCAAATACAAATATATTCTCCGATAACAAAAATTAACAGCAATAAAATATTCACGTTCGAATCAACATGGACGTGCTAAGAATCGTTTAAGTTACTACTTAGATTCTAGCTTTTGTGTATGCACATCAGGAATTATGAAAATGTTTTCTAAATATATCAAATAGTTATAAACCCAAGTAGAGAACAATTGTATGTTACAACTATTTGGGTTTTATTTAATTTTATACAGTTACATCGAGACATATTACGTCTTGTAGGGGCGCGTGGCTTAGTGGTTAGGGTGTCAGCATCATGATCGTAAGATTGTGGTTTCGATACCTGGACCGAGCGACGCGTTGTGTGCTTGAACAAAACACTTCATTTCACGTTGCTCCAGTCCACTCAGCTGGCAAAAATGAGTAACGTTGCGATGGACTGGCGCCCCGTCCTGCTGGGGAACACATACGTCATAGCAACCGGGAAACCAGTCCATCGCAGCGTTACTCATTTTTGCCTGCTGAGTGGACTGGAGCAACGTGAAATGAAGTGTTTTGCTCAAGCACACAACGCGTCGCCCGGTCCAGGAATCGAAACCACAATCTTACGATCATGATGCTGATACCCTAACCACTAAGCCACGCGCCTCCACATCAGCCTGGCTAGGCTTTAAAAAAGGGCGCATTTATTTATATTACGTCTTACTGGTTAAATTAATCAAATAGTGATGTATAGATTTCATGATACTAGTAGAACGTATAAACGTATAAACAAGCAACTTTATAGTTTTATTTATTCTAATTTTTAAGTTGCTCTGATAACTACAATAACACTGAAGTGGATTATAGTAGCTGTGAAACTTTGCAAGTAATTAAGAACTCTTACACACAGGCTGGATCAGCAGTTACCGGATATAAACTCTTCCGTGTAGTTTAGAATACTGCAAGTTAATTTTAAATCAAATATTTTCTCCTTATTTTATGAATATCATTGTGCGGAAACCACAAAACTAGTGTCATCAACTAGTAGAGAGAAGGTAAAATATTAGAAACTATTGAAGTAAAGAAATGTAATTTGATTGCAACTCGAAAATATAATGAGCAACTTAAAGACTATCGACATTATTTACATGCACATCATAATAAGAAACGAGTAAAGTTTCTTGTTTCTTTAGTGCATTACTGACTTACAACCGTACAGCTCTCATCTTGCTTTCTATTTCAAACAGAACAAACAATAAGTAAAAATAACGATGACCTTAGTTCATACTAGCAGTATCGCCCGGCGTTGCTTGGGTTTGTTTCGACCCTTTAGAATTGGAATTTTTGAAAAGTAAAACTTTTGCATTATGTAGCTTGTTATTTTCTTTAAGTCAACATTTTTCTGGTTGAAATACACCGAAAAATGGCGACACAGCTGTCAAAAAATCGTAAAAAATAGGCATTTTCATAGAAAAAAACACCTTTTTTATGTAAATAATTTTTGGTATTAACCTGGTCCGATTTGAATTTTTTCTGCTCCGGAAGGAAGAGCAAGCCTTCTTCTATCATACTCTCAACTTTGGTCAACTTGCGCCGCAGGGTCTCTGAGGAGATAGTGTTAGTTGAAGGCTACTAAACAGACAACTTCAGTTTTATATAGAGAGAGATTATTTGGTGTAATTCTGCATATTACTCCTTAACTATTTGAGTTGTTTTTTTTTTGTGAAGTAAACTGACAGAATAAAATGCTTGATTCAACAATAATGAATGTGTGTGTGCGTGCGTGTCTCTGTGTGCGTGTGCGCGCGCGTTCGTGTCGCACGTTAGCTCACGCTCTCCATGAAATCGACGTTGTCTGAAAAGGTACACTGTGTTCCACGAATCAGGTGTCGAAGTAATATATGAATAAATATTGAATTTACACGATTTCTTACCTTCTCTTAAACGAAGTAAGACTCTGATACTTCATTTATTTATCTATTGTTATTATTATATATCATTAAAATAGCCAGTGAATGTTTTCGACTTAAATGCATTTGAAGTGATATTAAAGAAACATTTTGACAGTTGTAGATTTTCTTTACTTAATTATTTTGTCCGTTATAATTTTATTTTATGGTACTTGTTATGTATTTGAAAAGTTAACGTTCACGCTCTTAAACATAAGTATTTTGAATCCTTATCTTAAATCTAGCAGTACTTTTACATGGAATTTCGTCTGTCTTTTGAACCAAAACCCTGAAGCGATTTGTATACATGGATATGAATTGTTTATACATCAAATAAGTCGAAACAAATCGTTGGCTTTTTTGGGGTTTTTTTTTATGTTATCTTATATTATATTATAAGCATGCATGTATACATATCCTCGCTTTGGATTAAAAAAAGTACTGGAAGATCAGTTAATTATGATTTACACACCTATTACATCAGCCCTTTGGTTGTTCTAAATCGTGTAAGGAAGGCAGCTCGGAAGTTTGGGCCGGGAAACAAAGTTTGGTTGCAAACTTGAAAACGTCCGAATTTCGCGATAACCTTAAAGCCAAGAATTTTTCAACACCCCTTGGTATATATATATATATATATATATATATATATATATATTCGCTGCTTTCTTCCTGCGAATATAATGCTCTAAGCTTATTTTTTCCTTGAGGCTGGTCAGACTGGAGCAATCTCCAGTATAACCAGCCTAAATTGCAAAGATAATCTGAAACTCGACTGAGGATAGAAAACTCCGAATGATGCGTCCTTGTTTTCCTTGTATCGTCTGTCTGGATATTTTGTTGCCTTTTTTGTATTTTATATATATATGTGTGTGTGTGTGTGTATGTGTATGTGTGTGTGTGTGTGTGTATATATATATATATATATATATATATATATATATATATATATGTGTGTGTGTGTGTGTGTGCATTCAAGAAGCGACTTTTTCGGCTAACATCCATCCAGTCCGTAAATACTGTTGATCTGTAAGGAATAAAGTCTTTAAATAAAGCGAATTTAATACTTTCAAAATAATTTCAACTTCACATTAACCGTTTTCCATGTTACACAATACTGTTTTTTTTTCTTTCTGTTTTTCTTTTTTTTGTTCTGTAAGCGCTCTAAGTCGTTAAGATATTTACGACCACAAACTGGCAGTGATATCATTAACATTATGAATACAAGGAAGTCGCTTTTATTTTACGACGATCTTTTGTTTCTTCTGGGTTAAGAGAAGCCGAAATAAACATAGGCATTTACGATAGAGAAGCAACTTGAAATTTAACGTCTCTCATATAAACAGAAAAATCGAACAGGATCGACTTGTATATGGCCAATATTGCAATTGAAATTATATGAACAATATGAAAAACCCAGAAAATATAAGCACTGTTAAGCATTTTGTAAGAAAAAAACAAATGAGCTAATAAATTTGATTTTGCAATATATGAAAATCCGAAAAACTAACTTTCCTTGATGACTGAAAAGTTAAAATTGATACAAAATACATAAAAAGGAAATCTCTTCACCAAACGCGCTCATATAGCATTTTGCAGAGAACATTAGCAGGTATATATTTAGCCCATCACTGGACAGTGGAACATTTACCCCATATCACTGTAATTTCGCGTGTACTTTAAGCATGGTTCGAACAGCAATCAAGAATTTCTATTATGGAAAATAATTTAGAGGAAATATAATGTGTTTCATTCATTTTTAATAGCTTCTGACAGATTGGAACGTGAATATCTAATCGCTGTTGTGTCACTGGAAACATCTCACTTTATAATATATGTGTTCGTTCATAACACTCGCAATTCACCGGTGTAAGGGACTTTGTGATTCTGTACACTGTTGGGACCGTGTTGTGTGTCCCCTCACACAATGCTATCCTGCCTTACCAATGTATCTGTGAAGTGTACGGACTTTTCTCTACAATAATCAGCATTTTATTAGCTGACGCATGCAGAAATCTATCAAAAAGATAACACTCGTCAACAAATTAACTACTTTATTCTCTGGCATAAAATCTTAGAGCTGTTTTAGATTAATTTTTGGGTGCTGATCCCAAAACTGATCTCGGATTTGCTCTATCACATAACATTTTTGTGCCCTCGGTATATACCTTCTTTATTTGGATTACACCAAAAATTATCTTTACAACACAATTTGCGGGAGATGCAGTTGGTTTAATATATCTAAGCAGAATTTTGCTTTACAACCCTATCTCTTCTTTTCAGTTGTAAAGGAAACTACTGTAATCTAGTTACGGATACATCAAAAGGAAGGGGGTGTTGTAATGACCCCGATGTCTTCTATTACATCTGTGGAAATTTCACTCCCACAGGCTCAAAGGCGCAACGTTAATAAATTTGTCATGAAGATGTATATTACGTACTTCAAAGTCACACTTGGAGCTTAGGACAAAACCTGGGATCCCCACAAAATTTGAAAAAGATATGTTGAAACTTTGCGATGATGGTCTGAAAGAAAGAGTGCAAAGAGATCAATACAAAAGCCAAACGAAAATTGCAATACCCAGATATCCTATCAGCGCGTCGACAGGTTGCACACTCCAAGGAAATATCTGTGTCTGTATTTATTGAGATGTCACAGATTGATGATGAAGCCCTCAATTCACCTACAGGTGATGAAGATGAACGCCTTATGCCATCTGATTCAGACTGTGGTCATTTTTCTCTGTTTAGTCAACTTGAATTGAATGATCTGGTTAGGGATTTGTTTGAGCCAAAGCAGAATTATTGGCTTCCAGGTTTGCAAGAGATAAGACTGCTGAAACCTGACACTTGTGTTTCCATTTATTGTAACAGAGAAGCAGAACTGTGGACGTACTTCCTTTCAGATGGT
The DNA here is from genome assembly GCF_006345805.1 of Octopus sinensis. Taxonomy (NCBI): domain Eukaryota; kingdom Metazoa; phylum Mollusca; class Cephalopoda; order Octopoda; family Octopodidae; genus Octopus; species Octopus sinensis. The sequence goes on along the minus strand of NC_042997.1, from coordinate 134,126,108 downwards.
CAACATGTTTATTGCAATGATGTTGAAGGGATTCTTCTCAATATGGGAGTGCTGGCAAATATTTCACGTGAGTGGAGACTTCTTGACAACTCTAAAACCAGATTGAATTTTTTTTTACTCCACAACGGAATTTGTATGGCTCAATTCCAATAGTACATTCTATAAAAATGAAAGAGTAGTATGCCAACATCAAGAGAATTCTGGAGAGGTTGCACTATCATGTTCATGGACGAGCAATTTGTGTCGATCTGAAAATTGCAAACCTTCTACTGGGCCTTGTTTCCTGTGCTACTGGGAGAGTAGGGCTACAAAGGATCACTGAGTGGGAAAAGAGCACTTCGATGGAAAATGGGCATTAAATTAAGTCATTTGGGTGAGTTCCAGACTACTTGAGTGATGTTAGGGAAGAAGAAGGTGAACCCTTTTATCAAGACGTAAAAGAAATGGAAGAACGCTACCAAGGCCAATGGGATTCAAATACAACGGCAAATTACCGCGGGAGCTGGATGAGAGATTTTCCAGAAGTTGTGTACGAGATAGTCAAAGAAAAACAGAGGAAGTTCTTGCAGTAATAGCACGATCAAAATGAATGACCACAATGAATAGAGATTTTGTAGTAATATTTTCTTATTACCAAATTTAATTTTTAAATGCTAATGTGTAATTACTCCACAACTTCGTGTTTTGACTTATTACATTATGAGCATTAGATAGCTTTTCTAGCCAAATTAAAAAATTTTATATCTCAAAAATTCTATGTGGTAGATAAAATCTGATGCCAGATTTGGATTCAGTGCCTCCAAATTAGCTAAAGACTATTGATAAACCCTGTGGTAGAAAACGTGCTGATGGGTGTAATAATTCCTGGAGTGCACACAAAGCAATGAAAATCCAAATAAAAACATATTCTTCGATAACGAAAATTAACATCGATGAAGAATGTACAAAGAATAGATAGACACCTTATTGCATAGATCCTAACTTTTCTACATGTACCCCATAACGAGGAAATTATGGAGTAGCGGAGGCGTGGGGTGGAATTTTGATATGAAATATTTATAATCTCCGGTACTGAACAATTGCTTGTTACACCATTTTGGGTATTACTCAACTTTGCAGTTACGTTGGCAATATTCCTTCGTATTGTTTGTATGTTTGTTAATCAAATAGTGATGCGAATTTCGTGATCACAAGGTATATAAATACTTGAACCTGAGACGATATAAATTATTTTATTGTAATTGCGTAGTTACTCTGAATAACTTGGAGAGACTGTTCTGAGAGACAGAAAAAATTCTATCAAAATTACATAACATAGTAAAACTTATAAAGAATATAAAATGACATTTGAAATTATCATCGTTGTTTATTCCAATCTAAAAGAAGGGAAATATTGTTATTACAGATGTGTACACTAATGATACAATTAGAACGCTGAAGTACGCTTAAAGTAGATTTTTCTCTGCACAACAGTGACTGCATAATACTATGTTAAAATTAGAGAAAGCGGGCAATAGGGCGTATATCGCAACTGAGATGACTGTGTATCATTGAGATCTACAATAACACCTACGATACTGGGTCAGGATAGTAGTTAAATTCTATAATTTATTAGAAAGTATTACACATAGTCCAGATTCACCATACAGCCGGATGAGGGCACTTCTGTATAGTTTGGAGTCCCACTCGTTGATATTTTTAAATCAAATACTTTTCCTGTTGTTTTATGAATAACATTAACATAAGTGGATTTTGCAACGGTATATAAGGAGCAAATCAAGGAGAGTCGATATCATTTAGAAGCAAATCACATTCAGAAACGAGTTAAATATCTGGCTGCCTTAGTGCCTTACTGACTTACAAGCTGTATTGCTCTCATCTTACTTTATATTTCAAAGCGAAAAAAACACCACAGTAAAAATAACGATGGTAAGTAGACTTCAGTTTATGTTTACTAGCGAATTTCTTCATGCCACTCTTTCTGAAGTAAAGCGTCCGATTCTACAATAATGAAAAACTATGTATCTATGAATGCACACACACACACACACACACACACTCATACCAAAATTGCGAGGATGATTTAGTTCTTGACTGAGGATAGAAAGCTTCGAATGACCAGTCCTTGTTTTTTTTTTGTATCGTCTATCTGGGTGTTTTGTTGCCCCTTTTTGTATCACCTAGTTGTCTATGTCTATGTAATGAATTAGGTTTATGATGCATATGCTATGATACATATGCTATGGGATGTAATGTCAGTGATGCTTCTGTGGTCTAAAGATTTTTAGACCCCACTTTCGAAGCTGGTCCAGTCGTGATTGTTCAAGTCCTAGCTGGCATCCCAATGACACGCAAACACTGGTCTGACCTGGAACTGAATGGACTTCATTGCATGGACTTCATCGCATCTTCTATCTTTCCACTTTCTCTCACTTCCTCACTCAGTCTCTTTCGCCCTCTCCTTCTCTCTCTTTCTCTTTCTTTCTCTCTCTCTCCCTCTCTCCCTCTCTCTCTCTCTCTCTCTCACTCCATGTATAGTGTTGTGACTTAGGCGAGTTTTTATCCCAATAACATTAACACACGCAGTGATGCAACACACGACTTCACATAATGTATCGTGCAAACCAGACACAGAAAAGAGGTAGCTATCTCTCTCTCTCTATCTATCTATCTATCTATCTATCTATCTATCTATCTATCTATCTATCTATCTAACTACCTATCTGTCTATTTATAGATATACATATACGTGTGTATATATATATATTAACGTAGAAAGCCTAATGAAAATATATCTTGTTTTATTACAGGATCTCTCACAAGTTGTAATCTTTCTCATCTTGAACTTCATCTTGATTGTATCTTCGGCATCAATTCCAACCCAATGTAAAATACCATCAGACTTAAAAGTCCGCTACAAGAGCTTGTCCAAAGCAGCCATTGACAATAATTTTTTTCTGCCAGCTGAAATGGCTCCAGCCGAAAACCGGACAACACTGACCGATGGTGATAAAAAGTGCCCAGTATCGCTTGAATCTTTTGGTGAAATCCGCGAACGTTCAACCTGTCCTTGGTACCTGGACATTACGCATGATTCAACAGTTTTCCCTCCATCACGTAGGGAAGCGAGATGTCGCTGTGAAACCTGTGTCGGCCCTAAGTACACCAATCAAGAATGTACGCCTGTACACACTAAAATGACTGTCCTGAAACGAACAGGTGAATGTATTGATGGATTGTATGTGTATAAACCAGATATAATTTATGTATCCACAGCCTGTGTGTGTGCACGGAAGGTTGATGTCAATAGAGACGACAATGGGAACTAAAAATCGACCAAATGCTAAATTGTTCGTTCAATGCGTGTAACGCAAAAGTTATTCATAGTATCATGGAACGACGAGTTGACCACCGTGTGGTTTTTATTATTATTATTATTATCATTATTTTCTCTCTTATTTTCATTTCTTGATTTTAATTTTTTTATCTCCGTCTTTATTTATTTTATCTTGTTACCTTTGTCAATTGAATAATAAATTACAGCATATGTATATGAGGTTCATGAACCGATATGAATCTAACCGAAATTACGCGTGAATTTGCAAATTGGAGGATAACGTTCATAGAGCCAAAGTGAGTTGGAAAGAGTATAGGTGCATACGCATGCATATATGCACACATCCTCCTTCCTACACATTTTATTTAGCATATATTTCTAGTGTATATATATATATATATATATATAATATAATAATAAATAAAATAAAACATATGCATATATACAAACATATATGTACGTACCTACCTCTACATGTACATATATATATATATTATATATATATATATTTTTATATATATATATATATATATATATATATATATATATATATTATATATATATATATATATATATATATATATATATATATACTGTTTTTACTCATCAGAAGTGACAACTTACAGGAATGAAAGCAAATGTAGAACATTCATTGATACATTATCAGTGAAAGACTCCGTTTTGCATCCCTCAAGTTTTCTTGTTTGCAATCATCAGATGGTAAACCCCCGCTTGATTTTCTCTTGTATATTCATAGTCTAAATATTTTTATGGTTGCTGGAAATCGTAGCCTTTCAGTTACATACATACATACATACATATATATATATATATATATATATATATATATAATATATATATATATATAATATATATATATATATATATATATATATATGCACACGGCAAGCAAGGCATGTTTAAAATAACTGTGTATATAGAATAAATTTAAACTAATTAAAGAAATATTTATACGTATGTATTGTTCCCTATTGGATATTTATATTCCTTTCAATATGTAATATATAATTAATTTTATAGTTTGTACATTATTTTAGTAAATAAGACTTTTGTATAATTTTATAAGAATTTATTTCCCAATAACATTGTGTTTAATATAATCTTGTTCTATATATTTCATAAATATAGGGAGCAAGAACTGACCAGTTTATACTGTGTATAAATTATAATTGTAACATAAAATTGCATTTAATGAATAAAATATAATATAAACACAAATATTCCACCTTTGTTATTTCTTATGCATTATACTTTTGCTCTGGGTAAATCATATTGGACAGCTGGATGTCTCATCCAAATCTTTTATCGGTGTTTTTTTTCTGCGGCTTTTTATATACCAGTTTTGTACTTTTAGTGTACTTGGTTGTTTATTAAAGATAAAAGGATTTCTGTAAACAATGCCTGTACTATGCTAGAATTATACGAAGATGAAGTCTCAACAGCTTCCCTTATAATGAGTATATATATATATATATAATATATATATATATATATATATATATATATATACCTAAATGTACGAGCAGCGAGAGACATATTACTTCCTGTGTTTGATTCTCTCTGAACTCACTATTTAAAATATACCTAATGGAAGAGTATGCGAACGGGTGTGGATATACCCGTTTCGCGGTACAAAATAAAGTACGACGACGTCTTTGGTGCCGTCTGGTGAACCCGAAAGAAAATATCAATTTTGGACCGTTGAAATTGGATAAACAAATATTTCGAAAAACTTATTAACGAAAACTGTAGAACGCAAATCCAGAATAATCAAGAAATATATCATGTATTCTCTAACTTTATCTGTTCGAGACAATAATGACTAAATTACATATTTCTTGATGTTTTTATACTTGCGTTCTAAATTGTTACGTCTGATTTTCATTGAACATTCTGTTTGAATTTGTGTAATTTCGCGATGTATGAACTTCTTTTTCAAGCTTGAATGCAGGTTCAATGTATCTGACACATTTGTCATATACCATAAAATATAGAAAACGCAGATTCTTCGTCGATGAGATATTTTCAAATACCTGTTTACTCTACTTCGCCAGTCCAAATTTGTTATATTCCTCTTCAGAGAATGACCAGGCAGCCACTCAAAATTTCATCATTTCCTCAGTTTACATTCCTTATCTTTTAGCATTAATCAGGAGTTTGAAACCCATTCCGAATAACCTTCTATTAAATAATTTTTAAATAGCGATTTCAGATACGAATAAGAGAGAAAAAAGCACAGGATGTAAATTTTCCATCGCCCCTCATACATAGTGTATTATTAGACACAGTACATCCACTAACAAACTCGCTCACGGGCTATCATCTTTTTGAAGGTGGAGTAAGTAACAAAATACCCACCGTCATAGCCGTTGCACCGGCGAACACACACTGTTACACTCGCATAATATATTCACGTCCCCAAGCAATAAATATAATAGCAAAGGATTCACGATATGGTCAAGAAACAACAACACAAAGGACAGCACTAACAACAATAACAGTAATAACAACAACACTAATATGATGAACAATAAGATGTTATATGCTATATTCAATTGGTTCAGGAATTGACATACTGATAACTGAAACAGCTTGACCTTTAGGCGATAGAAGCAAATGTAGATATCTTTTATCATTTAATTGTTAGTTTTGCTTATTGGACTGCGACCAGACTAAGGCACCTCTTTTAAGGGTTTTGGTCGAACAAATCCACATCATTACTTATATCTTTCTTTACTTAAGTCAATTACTTATTCTATCGGTGCTGCACGGAATTTTGTCAGTGAACAGGTCGCGGTATCAAAGCGACGAAAATATTTTGGCAAATTATATTTAAATGTTGAAGTGAATCTATCGATTTTTGTGTGTTTTTAAACGGCTTATGAATACCTTCCACGCTGCAGTTGTTTGTCTTTCAGCACACGATCTCTTATCAGGTCACTTGCTATGCAAATACATCTCCGTAATAATATAAATAAATAACTAAATGAGTAGAAACTGAACCGGTGAATGTGTTAATTAATAAGGCATTAAGACAGAATGACTCTCCTAAAGGCACAACAATATACATATATATATGTGTGTGTGTGTGTGTGTGTGTGTGTGTGTGTGTGTGTGTGTGTGTGTGTGTGTGTGTGTGTGTGTGTGTATGTATGTATGTATGTATGTATGTATACGTACATACTTACATGTATACGTATATACATATAAATATGTGGGCACAGAACGATCCTGAATTGGGCAGAGGACACATGGCCCGTGGTCCCAGCCTTAGATGAACCTTGAAACTAATGTTCAGGTCATTTGGACAATGCTGGCAGTATATTCTCCACATCGTACAAATGATATACCGCTCGCAGCGGCGCTGGAGACAGTAGAGTTTCAAGGCTTTAAGGCGGTCCCAGTAATCGAGATCAGTCATGCCTTCAATTCGTTTAGTGAGTGCCCTCTGGGGTGATTCAATTTTCGATGTTTTGTATGGGCAGACCAAAAGGGGCAGCAGTATTCGAAGTGTGGCCGTACAAAGGAAGAGAAAAGTGAAATGATGACACCTTGTTCTCTGAACCGGAAGATTATATATACACTTTAGATGAGTTGTAGTGCACCTGAGCACTGTACACAATTATTATTATTATTATTATTATTATTATTATTATTATTATTATTATTATTATTATTATTAAGATCTAGGAGCACATCTTACGAGCTATATCGACCGTATTGTTGATGTTGGCACTCCAACTGAGATTGTTATCAACAATTACACCTAGGTCTCTGATATTATTAGATGCTGTGAGCAGTTCCCCTGAAGGAAGAGAGTATGGCTGTTTTAGTATAGACTTTCTTCCAAAATGCATCAGCTCAAATTTTCCCTCGTTTAGTTGCATTTTGTTTTTGTCTGCCCATTGACTCACCACATATAGATCAGTCTTCTTCTTTATTGATGGTTTTCTGGAGCTTAGTGTCATCAACAAATACTTTCACTCTGCAGTGTGTTACGACGCTGGAAAGGTCGTTTATGTAAATTATGAAGAGTAGCGGACCCAAGACAGTCCCCTGGGGGACACCGCTGGTGACTTTTGCTGGGCTTGAGTGGACTCCATTGACTACAACATGTTGTGTTCTATTCGCCAGGAAATACTTAATCCAGTGTAGAGGTTTTCCACACATTCCAGCATTTGCCAATATTGATAGTAAGATATTATGGTCAGCCCTGTCGAACACTTTACCGAAGTCAAGATATATGACATCAGAGTTCGAACCTGTTCCCAAGGCTTTAAGTATATCTTCTTCAATGTAGTGTAAGAGCTGTGTTAGACAGTCCCTGCCACAGCGAAAGCCATGCTGGTTTCCATTTAGTAGTTTGTGGATCTCCAGGAAATCAGCTATCCTTGATCTTACCACTCGTTCAAACACTTTAAGATATATATATATATACTTGCAGTATAGCCCGGCTTTGCTCGGGATTAAGTTAGGATTATTAAACTAATCAAGCTCTTTATTTCAAAGCAAACTAAGTAACATCGACGTCAAATTTGAGTGAAATCCGTTGAAATTGGTAAACTTTTGGCTGAAATTTTGCAGACAATTTGATTGGGAAATCCCATAAATAATCGGTTTATCGATTTTTCCACTCATCGATTGTATTTTTTTGCGGGGGGGGTCGTTTTTGGAGAACTTAAAGCATTCAAAGATCTCGTGAGTCCTAAGTAATGCTGGCATCAAGTTTGAACAAAATACATCAAAATCGGTAGACGTTATGGTTGAAAAGAGTCAGATCTATCCTTTCGAAAACATGGACAGTTTCGAAACATTGTTTACAAAATACAAATTTGTAAACACCCAGACGTGAGTTTTGTAAGTGGAATAGAGAGATAAACATTCTCCCACGGAGATGTGAGAGTCAGATCTCTACTTTCGGAAACATGAACAGTTTCGAAACATTGTTTACAAAATAATAGCTGATCGTTTGCGAAGGAGCGGGTCTACAGTCAACACTTCGGTCCTTTGCTCTGGTAACCTCTGCTCTCTCCCATAGTCACGCACGACCAGCTATATTTCGCTATGAGTAGAGCAACGGATTCAGCTAATTTGGAAATTAGTTGTGGAGAAACGGAGAATATCGTTTATATTGTGTGTGTGTATATATATATATATATATATATATATATATTTATATATATTTATTTATATATATATATTTATATATATATATATATATATATATATATGTGTGTGTGTGTGTGTGTGTGTGTGTGTGTGTGTATATATAAAGGAAATGAAGAAAATGCTGACAAAATAATTTAAGTAAGGGAGAGTGTATTTAATTAGGTGAAAGTTCTTTTTACCGGTTGCGCATTTGTTATGCTTATCAAAAGATATTTTTTAAGAGAGATAGAGTTCCTTTCTGATAGATTTTTTCTCTTTTCTCTTTTCATTTCCTTTTTTTATATATCACAACTCGTGTTCCAATCTCCTTTTTTAAATATATATATATATATATATATATATATATACGGGCAACACACACACACACATTGCATACATGTTCGTGTGTGTGTGTGTGTGACTGAAGCCATTCACCCATACATACATAACAACACGTGTCTGTCTGTTTTTGCCTATCAATCACTCAGTAAAAAGACGAAATTTTAAAAATCTGTTATCTCTCTCTCTCTCCCTCTCCCTCTCTCTCTTTACACCGACGCTTTTGTGTCGGTGTTTGTATAAACAATGTTTGTATAAACAATGTTGGATTTCTCCGCTGTGAAAATTAAGTTATGGTCCGACATGCGTGCTAATTTGTGGACGTGCATAATTTACATTCACGTACACACACAAACACACACACACACACACACACATATCATGCCTTTATATATATATATATATATATATATATATATATATATTTATATATAGCCTACAGTACCACAAAACAGAGAGAGGAAAGAGGAAAAGAATTTTAATATTTCTGTAGTGGTTACAGGTGCATCATATTAGAACATCAACTTCGATGCAGTTATATATAGATAATATAGATAGATATAGCACACATTTTAATCTAATTCTTCTATACATAGATATGCGACATGTACATATACATATTTAGACATAGATAAGTGTATGAATAGGAAACATTCCTTTTCTGTACATTCATATATATATATGCATTACAGCTTCCGCGGAATGAATGAGCTCTGCGCTTTTGACACATATTTTGCTTTGTCTTTTTTTTCTGCGTTTATAGCTCGAGTGTTACTATTATTTATGTAATCGCCACCGTCCCACCTTTTACCATGCTAGATAAAATAAATCATAGACATTTAAACTCAGGTCATAGAGGAAAGAAATCAAGTTATTTGGTTGACTGCTTATAAAGCACACTATTTTGGGGGAGGAGATGGGTCTTTTGCTTGGTTTTGTGTTGTTTTGTTTGTTTTTTGTAGGTTTTTTTTGTTGTTGATTTTGCATTGAAAATATATCCAAAATATTTTATCAACACTTTATTTAGCTCGAGCCATGGGTTATTTGCAAACTGTTGCTCAATTGCTGCGGTACTGCGTAAAATGAACTGCAAACATAACTCTTGCAATAAGTACGTCTTCCAAGAAGTAAAATTAAGTGACCACACGTGAGCATAAATGTAAATAAACGAGAGAGTTAGTTTGCCAAACTTTACATCCTACGCTAGTGTGTGTTTCCCTATTTTGAAGCTTATAAACATCCAAGCAGGATATTTTCGTAAAACTGCAACTTATAATGCAATGTCGGTTTAATTCATAGGAGCAAATATCCTACGTTTCATTAAACGGGATCACAACCGAGGTTTATCTAGTGGTGTATCATACAGTATGATTAAGGCGTAAACGGTCTATTTTTGTGTCATTCAAATACTAAATTTTTGGAATACTTAGCTTAATGAGAAGACATGCCTTTGCAACTGTACTTCAGATGCAAGTATTAACAAGAGCACAAACCTCCGTCAAGGCGCCACCAACGTCCTCTCAACGATTAGCCAGAGATGATTTTCAAATGAGAATATCTGAAATGACCTCTACTGCTCGTACAAACAATAATACTAAAAAATGAACCCGACCCCTCTCAAAAATTAAGTTTAAAAATGGCAAAAGTCCAGAATCCTTGTCTGGTATCCGATCGAACCCAATAGTAGTCATGGAACGTGAAGGTGGCGGTAGAAAATTTAGTAACAGTAATAAATAGCTTATCCTTATCTAATACAAACCAAGGTTAACAAACTCACCATTCAAAATAGTTACAACCTAAAGAGAGAAAATTGAGAAAGACTTGAAAGTTAACGTAAGAGCGTAATCATGTAAAGTAAATATAACAAAAATTCCTGAATTGTCCTGTGCCGGAACGATCCCAAAATCTAATTAATTCGTGCTAGTCATGAGGCCAAACATCCCTGAAAGTTTCAACCGAATCTATCCAGTGGTTTTTGAGATGTCTCGTTCACGCCTTCGCTAAGGTGGAGGTAAAAATAGCATGCGATGTACTCGAGATAAATGCATCAGTTTTTCAAGTGGTTTCATAAGTTCAACAGCGGTAGTAAAAGTGATGTTATCAGGAAAAATGATGGAAGAAGTCAACCTCATGACTCAAATACTTTGTCAAATAACTTTACTCTATTTCCACTTAAGTGCTCCAAATACAGTTTTGAATCAAACATTTTGCAATATTTGGACAACATATTTGCTGTATTCGTCAAAGTTACAACAAAAGCAGCCTAGCCTTTAAAGTAGAAGCTGTCATGTTGCACCGTCCGAAGTTACGTGTCTGTCTGTTCCTTGATCCTACGTTGATATCAGTTCTTGATCTTTGAGGTGAGAACGCCTCACCGAAGTTTCCATCGACTCTTGGGTGGTGGAAAATCGCGAGTGTAAGAAGTGAGTAAAGATAGTATATATGTATATATTGGATTTAATATATATACATGTATACATGTAAAAAGAGAAAGCACACTTAAAATATGTAAATATTATTATTTTTAATACAGCAAACTAACTCGGATTATAAAGAATAAGAGCTGTTACAAATCTGACAGTTGTTTCTGGGGGCTCAAAGCTACTTCATAACATTGGAAGTAATCGAATCAAACAAACACTGGTAAAATCCAAAGCTTTCTTCATCAGCGGGGATAGTTGTGAGTCTAATGTATCAGGGAAAATTGAGAGAGAGTCTTATCCTTGGAACGATTAGAAAAATTCAACTTGAGTCATAGTAGAGAGCCCGCCACCTCATTCGAGTAATGGAGTCATTTGTTAAGCGTAATAAGAGTTCCCTGTATGGACACAAAGGGGGAAATGTGATCGTAGTGGATGTTCCCAAGGATTGTTTATTCATAGGTATGAATATCGAATATGGTGTTGACGAAGGAAATCAGGCAATTTCTAGCCTGTGATCTAGAAACATGTTCACCATTGACGGTAAGAGATTGTTTTCGTTTATTTGCTACTCCGATTTTGCGTATGTGAATCATTCTCTCCATGTTTGCTCACTTGGATGCACTTATTAGCACTCTTTACTCAGCTGCCTTAATCCCCAGTAAAGATATCGGAGTGTAATTTCAAATCAAGTGGGTGCTACTTAGTATTTTTTATATTGAGATTCTCTCGATCTCATCTGTTGAATCTATGTATGTATGTATGTATGTATGTATGTATGTATGTATGTATGTATGTATGTATGTATGTATGTAAATATGTACGTATGTATGTATGTAATTTTCCTTACTAAGGCTAAAGTATGATGTGAGCTGACACACTTCATCACACTAAGATTTCATATAATCGCAACCATCTATTTAGTAATAAAAATATTCTGTAAAATACAGCGTTTAATAAGTATCATTTAGTGAACTACTTAAAGTTCATGCTCCGATAGTGCAGAAAGCGGATAGTTTTCTATAGTGTATCATGCATAATCCGGCAGTCGTTCAAAAATCAGATTACTTTTCCGGGAGGAAATGAGAGAAAAACGAGAAAATGCTGAATTTTAACACTTTAAATAAGTATGCCTAGTAAGATTAGTCGAATAGGAGAAAGGCTAAAGTGTGTTAAACTGTATCTAATCTGGTGGGGAGTTGACGGAGTCTTCCAGTTCGATTACAGAAATTTGTCATTATGCCTTCATCTCGTAAAAATTTCTAAAATCGGATGAATTCTTTCAGCTATAGAGAGCGTACACATTTTTACCCATTAATATGGCTTAAATCTTGCTACAGAGCTCCACTTGACACTGTGTAGTATACTGCAGTCCCTCAGGTCCCAAATATGGCTTGCTAGCGTTGTGCTTTTCTTTTCGTCTTCTTGCTTGATAGAAACCTGATTTGGTGTATCCCTTTTTGAAGTCATTTTTGCATATTCCAATATATTTTTTTCTTTCTGTTACTTTATTTGTCGGAACATAGGGGAGCTCTTTTTCATACATGACTAAGCTAACCATGCGTGCCTGATATAATGGGCAAGTATTTGGGTTCCTGAAGTGGCAGTCTGGATTGGACAATCTACATGGCTTACGTAATGGTTTTCATATTAGGGCTGCAACTATAGGAAACTTCCGTAAAATTGCTATTGTAGGTTTTCTTATAAATGTGACTATCGGAGAAATGTTTATCTATCAAGGAAAGGAAATTGCTACCTACATTAGTTCTAAAATTCGAAGAGCAAATGAACCATTTCCCCAACTTACCCTTAAATGTTACTTCTCATTATTTCGTGTTTTTTTTGGGGGGGGATAGATAGATAGATAGATAGATAGATAGATAGATAGATAGATAGATAGATAGATAGATAGATAGATAGATAGATAGATAGTTCGGTAAGTAGACAGAAGAATATTGGCTTACCCTACACGTGGCGTGTAATCTGGAGTGAACCTCTGGGTATTGTAACTTATTTAGTTAATGCTTTCGAACCGCGGGGTTTTTTTAGCAGACATTTATCGTTTTAATTCATATTTTCCGTACAAGGCCACACCACCCAGCGCCGCGTTCCAACAACACCAACTCTCTGATGGGGAATTTCTCCACCTGCATACTAGCGAGTGGGGTGGATGTTGTTAGACTCAGAATAACAGAGGTACACTTTATTAGAAAGCAAGCACCTTAGACTGAACCGCTGTATTGAGCTGGAGGCATGGAAACACGTCTACAGCTTCCAGGATTTTTAATCGTAAAAGAACAGAAAACAGTTTGTTTTCATATTCTGTGTATAATTACGAACATGCTCATAACTACAGACAGAACATGGCAACAAACTGTTTAAATTTCTTACTCTTTTACTCTTTTACTTGTTTCAGTTATTTGACTGTGGCCATGCTGGAGCACCGCCTTTAGTCGAGCAAATAAACCCCAGGACTTATTCTCTGTAAGCCTAGTACGTATTCTATCGGTCTCTCTTGTCGAACCGCTAAGTTACGGAGACGTAAACACACCAGCATCAGTTGTCAAGCGATGTTGGGAGGACAAACACAGACACACTAACATATACACACACAATATATATATATATACATATATATATATATTATATATATATATATATATATATATATATATATATATATATATATATATATACGACAGGATTCTTTCAGTTTCCGTCTACCAAATCCACTCACAAGACACTTGCCCAAGGTGCCACGCAGTGGAACTGAACCCGGAACCACACAGTTTGCAAACTACTTACCACACAGTATGCAAGCTATTTACCGCACAGCCACTCCTACACCTATTTTAATTTTTATTTCATAATTTTTTACTTTAAACTTCTAACATTTGATAAAATAGGCTGATCGTGCGGTAAGAAGATTGCTTCCCAACCACATGGTTCTGGGTTCAGTCCTACTGCGGGGCAACTTGGATATGTGTCTTTTACGATGGCCTCGAGTCAACCAAAACCTTGTAAGACGGAAACTGAAAGATGCCCGTCATAGGTATGTGTGTGTGTGTGTGTGTGTGTGTGTGTGTGTTTGTGCCTGTCCCTCACCACTACTTGATAATTGGTGGTAAGATTACGTCTCTGTAACTTAGCGACTCGGCAAAAGAAACTCACAAAATAGTACTAGTCTTTAAAAAAAGTTTTGGGGTCGAACTGTTCAACTAAAACCCTTTAAGGTGGTGCCCTAACATGGTCATAGTCAAATGCCCGAAACAAGTAAAAGATATCGACTATCGTTGTTTTTACGTTCCAAAAACCTCCACAATAGTTGAAAATCCGCGAAGTAAAAATAGCACTGTACTGTATTTTTTTAATAATTTTTATAAGTTATATATATTTATTTTATTATAAATGCAAAACAACACGGAGGAATCGACATAAGCTTAAATAATAAACCGCGATAGGTGAACCGCGATATGGCGAGGGATTACTGTACATCAAAACCGGTAATATTCTATAGAAATCTCTTACTGTAACAAGTATAAAAATATTTATCCGGTTCAAAAGAAAAAAATATACAGAATCTTTAGATATACTTCCGTGCAATTTCCACTTTTAGTTTTTATCGTCATTCCATAAAATCTATTAATGCGGAAAAAATATTGAAACCCATCAATACATGTCAGAGTGACAAAGAAACGAGATAGGTAAGAGGAAGACGGCGAGCTGGCAGAAACGTTAACACGTCTGGTGAAATGCGTAGCCGTATTTCGTCTGCCGTTACGTTCTGAGTTCAAATTCCGCCAAGGTCGACTTTGCCTTTCATCCTTTCGGGGTCGATTAAATAAGTACCAGTTTCGCACTGGGGTCGATATAATCGACTTAATCCGTTTGTCTGTCCTTGTTTGTCCCCTCTGTGTTTAGCCCCTTGTGGGTAGTAAAGAAATAGGTATTTCGTCTGCCGTTACGTTCTGAGTACAAATTCCGCCGAGGTCGACTTTGCCCCTCATCCTTTCGGGGTCGATAAATTAAGTACCAGTTACACACTGGTCGATTAAATAAGTACCAGTTACACACTGGGGTCGATGTAATCGACTTAATCCCTTTGTCTGTCCTTGTTTGTCCTCTCTGTGTTTAGCCCCTTGTGGGTAGTAAAGAAATAGGAAATAGGTATTTCGTCTGCCGTTACGTTCCGAGTTCAAATTCCGCCGTGGTCTACTTTGCCTTTTATCTTTTCGGGGTCGATTAAATAAGTACCAGTTACGCACTGGGGTCGATATAATCGACTTAATCCGTTTGTCTGTCCTTGTTTGTCCTCTCTGTGCTTAGCCCTTTGTGGGTAGTAAAGAAATAGGTATTCTGTCTGCCGCTACGTTCTGAGTTCAAATTCTGCCGAAATCTACTTTGCCTTTCATCCTTTCGGGGTCGATAAATTAAGTACCAGTTACGCACTGGGGTCGATGTAATCGACTTAATCCGTTTGTCTGTCTTTGTTTGTCCCCTCTATGTTGCCCCTTGTGGGCAATAAAGAAATAAGAAAAGAGATAGGTAAGAGGTGGTCGTTGATATGCTAGAAACAACAGCTAAATCTCTCTTATATCACACAGATTTTCGTCTGAAAATGTTTTCAACATTTTCCTTTTCTTTTTTTTTTAACCGGTAGGATTTTTCCCATCGATTTTACGTGCGTAACGCCAGAAAGAAATCGAGGCCAAAATCGGTCCAGAGCGGGGTGAGGGGGAGGGGACAGTAAAAACAAAAATCATAAATTTTCAAAAATATTTTTTTCCTAAATGGCTTTCCCTCAATCATTTAAAAGGCCGTGTTAAAAAAAAAAAATTGAAAAAGTCCCGTCAAAACCGAGGAAATCCAACTTATGCAGGTGTTCTATCAGCAATTAATCACTCTTGAGCTAAACAAAAGCCATCTGTTATTCTGCGTCATCATTCCATAAAATATGGTTGAAACGCGGATCAGGATGTACACATAAGTTAGATGATTTTGACGGAGATCTTTCCTTCATTTTTGTTTTTTTCATCACGGTCTTGAATAAAGATATGAAAAAATTTTGAGTTTAAGAATTTTTACCCTCTCCTCGTCCTCCATCCCATTCCGGATCAATTTTGACCATTTTGGAGGGGATTAAACACTCAAAACAATGGGAAAATCCCTTTTGGTTTAAAAACAAAACAAAAATCAGAAATATTTTTTTTAATATTTTCAAACGAACCGGTATGTAATTTAAGAGAGACTTAGTTGTTGTTTCTAGCATTTCCCATTACCACCTGGTGCCTTCCGCGTTTCTATGTGACTCTGACATGTATTGATGTTTCAATACTAATCTCCCCATAAAAACATTTTGGCGGAGTTTCGGATCAGGACGTCTCCATACGTTGGATTTTCTCCGTTTCAACGAGGATATTTCCTGTTTTTATTTACACCACAGCCTTGGAAATGATAAGCGGAAGCTTTATATGAAAAGAAATTTTTGAAAATTTATTTTTTTCACCGCTCCCTCTCCTTCGATTCACACACACACACACACACACACACACATCTTCTGACCGATTTTCTCAGCTCTCTTTTGCGCTACACGTGTAAAAACGGTGAGAGTAGCATATCCGGTAAGTTAGTAATAACAGCTAAATCTTTCTTGAATCACCTTTTCGTCTGAAAATATTTTCAAAAATTTTTTTTCCTCTCTTGATAAGGCTTCTCCCATCGTTTTTGAGCGTGTAGTGCCAAAAAACAAATGGCCAAAATCGATCCGGAGGTAGAGAGGAAAGGGCGGAGGTAGAGAGGAAAATCATAAATTTTCAATAATAATTTTTTCATAAAATGGTAAAAAACAAATTGAAAAAATCCCAGACAAAACGGAAAAAATCCAAATTATGTGGGTATTCTATCCCAGTAATTGACCACCCTTGGGCTAAACAAACCTCGTCTTATACTGCCGAATCATAATTTCATAAAATATGGTAGGAGTATTGAATCAGGATACCCACTTAAGTTAGATTTTTTTCCGTATACACAGAGATCATTCTTTTTATTTATTTACCTTCTTCTCTCTCTCTCTCTCTCTCTCTCTCTCTCTCTCTCTCTCCTCTCTCTCTCTCTCTCTCTCTCTCTCTCTCTCTCTCTATGGCCTTGAAAAAGATGAGGGGAAACCCTCACCTCCACCTTCTTCAAACCCCACTGCCACTTCCTGACTAATTGTTGCAGTTGTTTTTGCGCTACGCGTGTGAAAACCGTTTGAAAAGTATATCCGGTAAGCTAGAAACAACAATCTCTTTTATTGAAAATATTTACTAAAGTTTTATTTTTTTACCGGAAAAATTTCTCCTTTCGTTTTTACGCGCGCAAATGCCAAAAAAAATGGTCAAAATCAGTCCAAAGTGGGGTGAAGGGGAAGGACGAGAAGAGAAAAGTCAAATTTTCAAAGATAGCTCTATCACATTATTTTGAAGGCCATGGTGAAATCTAATTGGATGAGTCCCCATCAAAGTGGAGGAAATCCAACTTAAGTGGGTGTTCTATCGCAGCAATTGACCACCCTTGGGCTAAACAAAACCCGTCTTTTACCTCCGTATCATAATTCCATAAAATATGGTAGGAGCATTTGGTCAGCATGCCCACTTAAGTTAGATATTTTCCGTTGTCACGGAGATATTTCCTTTTGTTTACGGCCTTATAAAAAGATGAAGGGAAACCACTTATGAAAAAAAGGCCGTGGTGAAAACTAATTGGAAAAGTCCCCGTAAAAAACCTAAGTGGAAAAGTCCCCAGCAATTGATCACCATTGAGCTAAACAAAAGCCGTGTATTATTCCGCATCATCATTCCATAACATGTGGGCGGGGACTTTTCAATTTATTTTTTTCACTACGGCCTAAGAAAAAGATGGAGAGAAGCTTTTTTATAAAAATTAATTTTAGAAATTTATGATTGCCTCTCCCTCTTCCTTTCATCCCCCTCACCGTCCTTCAACTCCGGACCGATTTTAGCCATTATTTTGGCATTACACGCTTTAAAGAGATGGGAGAAGCCATTTCTGTAATAAATAAAAAATTAAAGTAAATTTTATTTTAATATTTTCAGACGAAAATGTGTGCAAATTAAGGGAGATTTAACCGCTGCTTCTAGCACTTCCGACGACCACCAGTTGCCTTCCTCATTTCTTTGTCTGTCTGATAGATGTTTCAATATTTTTCTCCCCACAAAAGCGGCGAGCTGGCAGAATCGTTAGTACGCCGGGCGAAATGCTAAGCGGTATTTCGTCTGCCATTACGTTCTGAGTTCAAATTCCGCCGATGTCGACTTTGCCTTTCCTCCTTTCGGGGTCGATTAAATAAGTATCAGTTGTGTACTGGAGTCGATGTAATCGACTTAAGCCCTTTGTCTGTCTTTGTCCCCTTTATGTTTAGCTCCCGATGGGCAATGAAGAAATAAATATTTTTCTCCCCATAAACAGATTTTAGCGTTCGGGGGTAGGGTGTCCCATATAATGGCACCCAACCTCCGGATTGATTTCCTTAAGTCTTTTTGCACTATGCACTTAAAAACAAAGGAAGAAGCCTCTCCGACAAGCTAGAAACAACACCTAATTCTCTCTTAAATCACATATTTTTTCATCTGAAAATATTTTCAAAAGTTTTGTTCTTTTTTTTTTTAACAGAAAAGGTTTCTCCCATCGTTTTTAAGTCCGTAATGCCAAAAATATTTGGCCAGAATTGGTCCGGAGGGGGATAAATTCGAAAGATGAGAAAAGGGTAAAAAAAAGGTTTTTTTTTCAAAATTTATTTCCATAAATGACCTCTGACCATCGTTTCCAAGGACGTTTTGAAAAACTAGTGGAAAAATCCCCTACAAAAAAAAAAAAAGAAAAACAGAAAATCCAACTTGTGTAGGCGTCCTGATCTGAAATTCCGCCTATAAATGTGTATGTAGCTTACTCGAGTAATATGATGCTGTAGGCAGACAGACATTGAGCAAATATATACGCGCACATGGCTCTTTTCATAAGCAGTGTGCCCACTCTGAAGTACTGTCCACATGTTATGGGATGGTCTTTATTATTACTGATCTAATTTAATCCAAGGTGCGCTATTTATAGGCGAAATGATTTGTTGAGCACGTTGTCTCCATAAGGAAGAGACAGGAAAGAAAAAACAGGAAAGCAAAGAAGACAAAAATAATAAAAAATCATGAAAGAAAGTGATGGTGATAGATAGATAGATAGATAGATAGATAGATAGATAGATAGATAGATAGATAGATAGATAGATAGATAGATAGATAGATAGATAGGTAGGTAGGTAGGTAGATAGATAGATAGATAGATAGATAGATAGATAGATAGATAGATAGATAGATAGATAGATAGATAGATGGATAAGTTTCTTTATTGGCCACACAGGGCTGCACACAGATGGGACAAGTTACAAGGTAGAGCTTTTCTTTTGGGGGATGAAAAAAAAAGAGGGGGCGTAGGTTTTCGATCAAGAGGGATCGTAAAAGGGAAGAAAAGAACAAAAAAAAAATCAAATTAAAAAAAAATAAATTAAAAAATCTTTTATCTTTTATTTGTTTTACTCATTTGACTGTGGCCATGCTGAGGCACTGCTTTGAAGGGTCTTTTAGTCGAACAAATCGACCCTAGGATTTTCTTTCTAAGCCTATTTCTTATTCTATCGGACACTTTTGCTGAACCGCTAGTATACGGAGACGCAAACACGCAACCATCGGTTGTCAAGCGGTGGTGAGGGACAAACATAAGCACAAAGATACGCGCGCGCATAGAATGTGTGTGTGTGTGTTTGTCTGAAAGCCGTCTAAGAGTCTATAAGTCAGGAAACAACTGCACTCGTATTTCTGTCAGTAGAGCGAATATATTAATCGAAGTGAACAGTATTATACAGGGTGTTTCAAAAGTCTGTCACACTCTAAAAACTCTTATACCTTGAATTACAAATGGTAACATGATTGAACTAGTACCATTTAAAAGTTAAAAGTGTCAAGTTTTCTTCTGTTAATTTAATTTTATTTTAATTAAATTTAATTTGATTTTGTTTATTGTTTCTTTTCAGATCCAGTAATGCCATGCACAAAACAAGAGAATTCATTTCGTGTCCTAGAATACGCTAAAACTGTTCAACACAAATTTCGTACAACATTTACCAAGGAGGCACCTGACAGACGTTCTATTTTGAATTGGCATGCAAAATTTGAAGTGGGAGTTTTGTGCCCAGTAAAAAGAACATGATGCCCCTCACCTTCAGATGATACAGTTGAACAAATTCGGCAAGCCTTCCAGAGAGGGAGAGAAAGAGATACTATAATCGTCACTAGATGTGACTAGGGTGTTAGATTATAGTTTTTCCTTTTGGTAAAACATTACAAGTTGCTGTCTACATTAATTTTCTCTCTACACATTAGCGATTCCCTAAATCATCCATAGATTTCTATGATGAAAACATATGTACTAATAGAGAATTCACTCCGGAACCTGCCGAAGCCGAGCCATTCCTTGCTAATAAGGCAACGGAAATTGCCGAAACTGACTGTCAGTATACGAAATTCTCGAAACGTTAGACACCCATTCCTTTTTCTATCTTATACCGAGCGTCAACATAATACATTCCATGGGTACGCCCTTTTAACTTTCGTTTTGTTATTTTTCGATTTGCGACAGAAATACCTCCCACATTTGAAAGGTTGACAAAAGGAAAAAGAAATAACATTTATGAAAAATTAATTTTACTGTTGTTTAAACAAAGGGTTACAGTTTTTGTTTCTTAGCTAAATGAAAACATCATTGTCACTTGCATAAGTTCATTAGCAACAAATAAGTGAAAGTCTAAAATGTGGGAGGTATTTCTGCCGCACCTTGTATATATAATATATATATATATATATATATATATATATATACACAAGGTGCGGCAGAAATACCTTCCACATTTTAAACTTTCACTTATTTGTTGCTAATGAACTTATGCGAGTGACAATGATGTTTTCATTTAGCTAAGAAACAAAAACTGTAACCCTTTGTATATATATATATATATATACTAAGCAATAAGGGTTTAGCAACGAGTTGCCTTACCACATACCGAATTTAGAAATAGCAGTCAAAGGGTTATAGCTATTTCTTCTACTAAAAAGGGAGATCTCAGTAAAAACAGCATTTGGAAGGCAGACACAAACAGGTAAGAGAGAATGAATTGACTGCAATCTATCATACATTTTTTTAGTTATCCACGGACGTACGTTTCGAAATCAAGTTTTTAGGAAAGCATAAGAATTAAATATTAAATATTAAATAATTCTATCTTACCGAAACTTCTTTTCTCTTCAGCGTAGAATACTATAATCATAAATGATTATATATTGAATTTTGAGATACCAGAAGGCACCAACTCAACTCAGTATCAGAGCGAGCTAGAATCCGCAACTGGTATCACCGAATTCAATTTGTGAATGAAACGATTGTGTCAACAGCCCCTTCCCACCCGCGTGTAGCCAAAACAAGATGCTGTGGTCATCTACTGAGATAAAATATGGTTATCCGTAATAATGAAGGGTGAAATTAATTAATTTGGAAAAATTATCAATTACACCAAGTAGTCTTCGGCATGTAAAAGCCTCATTCGAGGAAAATTTAAGTAATACTAAGCAATAAGGGTTTAGCAACGAGTTGCCTTACCACATACCGAATTTAGAAATAGCAGTCAAAGGGTTATAGCTATTTCTTCTACTAAAAAGGGAGATCTCAGTAAAAACAGCATTTGGAAGGCAGACACAAACAGGTAAGAGAGAATGAATTGACTGCAATCTATCATACATTTTTTTAGTTATCCACGGACGTACGTTTCGAATCAAGTTTTTAGGAAAGCATAAGAATTAAATATTAAATATTAAATAATTCTATCTTACCGAAACTTCTTTTCTCTTCAGCGTAGAATACTATAATCATAAATGATTATATATTGAATTTTGAGATACCAGAAGGCACCAACTCAACTCAGTA
>NC_042997.1:134091318-134093818 GCF_006345805.1 Octopus sinensis | reverse complement strand
ATAGTAATATTAATATAGGTTAACAAAAACGGACCACATTGAAATGGATACTTCGCTAAAAGACTACTAATACCTACTCGTAAGGAGTACATTAAAGACATCATCGTTAAATTCCATGAATTAAGAAGAATGAGATGGAAGGCTCTCTTCCACAATAAAGAACAGAATACTGAAGGGAATTTGTACGAAAGTACCAATGAAGAAACTTATCAAAATTAGAAGCAATTTTAAATCTAGAAAAGCCCCCCCAGCAAACATATATATGTGTGTGTGTGTGTGTGTGTGTGTGTGTGTGTGTGTGCTATTTACTGTTATCTATATCCTTAAGGATTTTTTTTAAGCGTTACCAACCACTATTGTCTTTTTGGCCAGAGGGCCGTATTTTTCTCATTTCTTTTTTTTTTTTTTTTACCTTCATATGTCCACTCTGTGTCGTTTTGTTTACTTGAGACCCAATTCTCTGCATCTTTCGCAAGCACCGCCAGCATGGAAAGCCCCCAGTCTTATCAGTAAAGGTGCGAAACTGAGTATTACCATTCTAGTTGATAACTGATGAAGAATTAGGGACTCTCTGCGTCTTATACGTATACGTATTTTATCTGTCGTTGTTTATTTACAATGCATTTATATATATATATATATATATATATATATATATATATATATATATATATATAAAGTTAATTCAAACATGAAAGCACAAAAAAACACAAAACAACGCGAGGACGTGGAACAAATATAGTATTATTGGATGCTCAGGAAAGAAGGAGGGTTTAACGTTTCTAGCGGAGCTCTTCGTTGGAAACATAGGAGAAGGAAAGATCCAGAGAAGGGAAGACAGAGGGAAAAAAATCGCCAACGGTACACACGCGGTCTGGCCTGCTCGCTTAGCCAGCAGGGTGGCGTCATTTGAAGGCTAAAACAATGCGAAGCGCATTGTGACCAGCGATGTGTAGCAACATCGGATAGCCTGGGAAGGCTGCTGCTGCCATGGCTAAGCTCTCCAGGAGAGTGGGAAAACAACATACTCACAATAACCACCAAGATCGCAGTGTACCGAGCCTGCGTGCTGAGCACCCTACTATACGGCAGCGAGTGCTGGACAACATACACCCGGCAAGAATGCCGCCTCAGCGGCTTCCACATGCGGTGTCTTCGACGGATCCTTGGCATCTCCTGGAAGGACCGAGTACCAAACGGAGTCATCCTAGAACAGACTAATATGCCAAGCATGCATGCCTTCCTCGTGCGGAGACGACTGCGCTGGCTCGGACACGTCTGCCGCATGCAGGACGGTCGCATGCCTAAAGACATCCTGTACAGCGAACTCACCACGGGATCCCGACCCAAGGGACGTCCACAGCTACGATACAGGGATGTGTGCAAGCGCGACCTGAGGACTGCTAACATCTGTGTGGACACGTGGGAGGTAACAGCTGCTGACCGCTCTGCCTGGCGTCGGACAGTGAGGAAAGGCGTTTCCATGGCTGAGGAAAGGAGAGCACAGCTGTGGTCGGACAGGCGGGACAGGAGGAGGACTACTGCAGCAACACCCCACACGTACCCATCGGGTTCGTGTGCAGCAACTGTACCAGGGACTGCCACTCTAGATTGGACTGTTCAGTCACAGCAGACGCTGCTCATCATCAAAGTAGGCCCCACCCTTGGCGCGACCCATTGTCTATCAAGACAGACGGGAAGAGATATATATATATATATATAAAGAGAGAGAGAGAGAGAGAGAAATCGATAGAGGGAAAGAGAGCGAGAGAGCGAGAGAGCGGGAGAGAGAGGTGCAGGTGTGTCTGTGTAGTAATAAGTTTGTTTCACATCCACATAGTTCTATGTCCAAGTCTCACAGAGAGACACCCTCTTCGAGGTGATATTCCAGCATGACCCTAGTCTAATGACTGAAACAAATGAAAAAGATAGATTCTGCCAATTCGCCGCTTTACGTATACATATTCATGCAAACATGTACGTTTAATATTTTGCATGCTAAAGTTAATACAAAACGTGGGTTACGGAACGGCTGTAATCATATGGAAGTCATGTAGATAAATAAATTTATTTTCACCTCTCACACCTCCTGGTTTTATGTTTTATATTGGGTATGTGTGCATGTGTGTGCATGTATTTGTGGACATGTGTGTGTTTATGTATGTGTGAATATAATATGTTTCTTTAATAAATTCATAGCTATACACTGTGAAAAGTCACCGCATATTTTAACTTTGCGTGTGATCCATTATATTAGTTTCTAGTGATCTTGTGTTCATATTAGAGATCAGTAGCTTGTATTTATTTTCATCATATACGAATCACAACTCAGCTAACCTAGACCGTTTACTTTGCGTAAAAGAGCATACATTGAATATCTTGAACAATTAATCTAGAGAATACACACACGCAGCGTTTATTACATTCGCCTTCGCTAAGGCGGAGTTATTGTTTTTCAGTTGTGTTTGTTTGTTCAAGGACAAGATATCTCAAGATGGAT
>NC_042997.1:134008818-134086318 GCF_006345805.1 Octopus sinensis | reverse complement strand
CATAGCGGTTCGGCAAAAAGAGAACGATAGAATAAGTACTAGACTTACAAAGAATAAGTCCTGGAGTCGATTTGCTAGACTAAAGCCGGTGCTCCAGCATGGCCACAGTCAAATGACTGAAACAAGTACAAGAGTAAAGAGTGCAATAAAGCAATAGCCTACAATTTTATAATTTTAAGCAAACGAAAATTATGGAAAATCCTTGATTCTGTAATTTGATTATTTGACTATTAGTGCATAAAGTATACAAGCGGTCCTCAAAAAAGCTTTCTGTGATTAAAGTGGCCCGCAATGTAATTCGAGTTGGCCAAGCCTGCTCTATACCGTCGGTTGTAACTACAAGTAAGAATACCGTGAACTTTTGTGCTATTAATAGCAAAGAATTATACGCACTAACGTCACTGTTGTGTATATTGGTTTAATGAGTTTGGGCTCGTTTCCTGTTTTTTATGGGCGCGTCTTCGATAATAATATCTTTTTCGTCTCCCTTCTGTTCTCATTCATTCTCCAAATATATATACAATATATATATACATATACATATAAACATATATATATAATATATATATATATATATATATATATATATATATATATATATATATAATATATATAATTGAAATGGATAAATGAATTATCTTGTTAAGGATTATTCAAAATTTAACCGATCCCGGGTAGCAAAAATCACAACAAAAAGACACGGTTGAAGTTACGAGCTTGGGGTGTCGCAACCGTGCCTTAGCGCGGATAATTGAAGTTCAATATATTTAGTGAAGGGAAGAAATGGAGCTGAACGAAGATTCTACATAATTCCTTTTATTATCTTCTACACATGTTTCAAAGGCCGCAAATTTCCAAATTCGGATTGAATAAGGAGACCATTTGCAGCATTCTCTTCAGGAAAATCCAGGAATTTAAAAATCCAAAACAAATGCGCAGCAAGGTAGAACAAAGCGCTCCTTAGGAGCCCATGAAAGCACAAAACTGTCTCTCACTGTATATATATATATGGAGGCGCAATGGCCTAGTGGTTAGGGCAGCGGACTCGCGGACGCAGGATCGCGGTTTCGATTCCCAGACCGGGCGTTGTGTGTGTTTATTGAGCGAAAACACCTAAAAGCTCCACGAGGCTCCGGCAGATGACGTAAAAAGATACCGTGATGAATTCTTTGCCATGAAACCACCTCAATTCTGGGAAGAGGGTATTTGTAAGTTAAAGGAAAGATGGAGATGCATTGTGCAACAAAATGGTTCATATTTGGTTGATTTAAAATGTAATGGCAAGTATTTATTGACCTTTTTCTTTCCCTTAAAAATCGGCACGAATTTTCCGGACAACCCAATATTCGTCTGGATGTTTTATCAGAACAAACTATACTACGGAAGTTATGTTGAGGGAATATATTTATCCTTATATTTTATCGACAATTGTTCAATGAAACTTGTTTATTTGCTATAGAAATTGTAACAATGAAAGCAGCACTCCCTCCAAATTAACCATTGTGCATATGTTTATATGTTTATTAATGGTGCATTGACTGACTTTTTCAAGGCAAAATGGGATATAGAGTTAAGTTAATGTTGTGTGAAAGACAGCTGTAAAAACCTTCCCTTTATATATCATACCTTGGTGGTCAAATAAGTGGGGTCAACCAGACTGGTTATAGTCCTAAAATGTTACTCCTTAAAATTTTCATTACTTGTTTCAGTCATTTGACTGTGGCCACAATTTGACACTACCTTGAAGGATTTAGTTGAACAAATCAACCCCAGCACTTATTTTTAAGCCTGGTACTTATGTTATCGGTCTCTTTCTGCCGAAGCATTAAGTTATGTGGACATAAATAAAACAACACCGGTTGTCAAGCGATGGTGGGTGACAAACACAAAGTATGCTCGCGCGCGCACACACACACAACTTATATATAAAGATTAATCAGCCGAAATTGCTAAGATGATCTGGTTCTTGACTGATGACTGAGGGCTTCGAATGTCCCGTCCTGTGGTTCTTGTGTCGTCTCTGTGGTGTTTCACGTTCTTGTCCATGTCTGTAATTAATTTTACTGTTTACCTATATATATATATATATATATCCCAGCACACATACCACACACCATCATCTGTATGCTCACACACCATCATCCACACACCCATACATTACAGACGCACACACGTACACACTCACCTACACACACGCGCGCACACCTTCGTTTTGGGATCACCATTACTTTATTATCTCTCCTTCTTCATAGCTCTCGTGTCCAACTACCTTTTTCCAACCAGTTGCCATGATTGATCGCTAAATCCACAAGTTTTTATTTTTATTTTTATTCTCTCTCTGTTTATTTCGTCGTCTTCCTTTCTGTTGAAGAGCATAGGCTCGAAACATTAAAGACTTTCTCGCTTTCCTGATTATCAAACTAATACATCTGCTCGTTGTTTATACACCTTCTTCATCTTTTGTTTTTTCTGTAAACTATACAACAATGCAACTATATATATATATGTGTGTGTGTGTGTGTGTGTGTGTGTAAAAGTAATATGTGACAATTATTCGGTAGCCATGATAAAACACCGAGTTTCGGATGCCGAGGTGGAAATCCACACCGCCATCTCTTCAGTTATCCGGCCATCGGAAAAAAAAATCCGAAACTCAGAGTTTTATCATGCCTACCGAATAATCGTCACATATTACATTTACAGATAAATTCCTCTATTTACATAATATCGAGGTCTCTTTCTTTCTTTTGTTATCTTACCGTTTTTACCAATATATATATATATATATATATATATATATATATATATATATTTATATATATATGACGGTTTTTTTTCACTTTCTATCAACAAATCCACTCACAAAGCTTTTGGTCGGCCCGCGGCTATAGTTGAAGACACTTGCTCAAGGTGCTGCGCAGTGGAGCTGAAACCGAAACCATGTGGTTGAGAAGCAAGCTTCCTATCACACAGCCACGCTAATATCTTTTCTAAAAAAAATGGATGTGATCTTAGTCCTCAGTATGCAAAACTACATCTGCCTTTAAAATATGGTAAAAATTTGAAATACTTCAAGAAATTTAACAAGATCCAGTATCCGCCGCCTACGAACAAGTGTGACTTCGCAAGATGTGCCAGTGTCGTCATGAGCAGACAGGGATATCCTCTCTCTCCCTCTCCCTCTTTGAAGTACCGGCATATCCCAGAGGGAGAGAGGGCTACAACAGGTGCATGACAGCTACATATTTCCAGTCGAAAACACTGGAGCAACACGAATAAAGTGCTTCGTTCAAGAATACAACGCGCCGCCCACTCCAGGAATTAAATACACTTGAACCGAACAGCCTAACCTAACCCAATGCGACTTGTTATCCTCTGTCATTATACAGCAGTAACTGTGTGCAACGGCTGCCATGGCAATTTTTTAACACTATTTTGCAAATAATTCTCCCCAAAATAAAAGTAGTAGTTTTCTCTCTGACAACACATTCCCATATTTTGCAAATACTGGAAAATCGGTGAGACCGGCCAGTACGTTATAGCCTCTCTCTAACATTCTCTTTTATAAATAAAACATATTGACTTCAACAACATTTTGTAATCAAAATATTAATTTGAGGTAGATTGCTGCCAGCGAGCATTTGAGAGGTGCGGAGTTTCGAGTCCCGTGGCTGTCTGCTGAGAGCTTTTGTTTTTCTGTCTTATAAGGAGATAAAATACTTAATCGTTCTGCTGTTTTCACGGTTATACTGCGTTCCAATTATTCTGTTGTGTCTGGGGAGAGTCATTTTCTTTTTGTGCCTTATTTTAAAGACTCCGCCGGTTACGACGACGAGGGTCCCAGCTGATACGATCAACGGAACAGCTTGCTCGTGAAATTAACGTGCAAATGGCTGAGCATTCCACAGACACGTGTACCCTTAACGTAGTTCTCGGGGATAATCAGCGTGACACAGAGAGTGACAAGGCTGACCCTTTGAAATACAAGTACAACTCATTTTTGCCAGCTGAGTGGACTGGAGCAACGTGAAATAAAGTGTCTTGCTCAAGGACACAACGCGTCGCCGGGAATCGAACTCACAACCTTACGATCATGAGCCGAATGCCCTAACCACTAAGCCACGCGCCCTCACTTGTGCCTTATAATATAACACACTCACCGGTAAAATTTCCACTTATTTCTTATTTTCATTTTCATAAAATTTTCGTTGCGTCTTGCAACCTTTTCAATAGTCTTGACTCTGTTCGTTATTTACACTGTGTTCCTTTTTGTTTGTTTGTGCGCATGTGTGTGGGTCAGCTGTACGTATGTATGTGTGTATGTATGTATGTATGTATGTATGTATGCATGCATGTGTATATATGCATATATATGTGTGTTTGCATCTGTATGTATGTATCCTGTATATTCATGTGCTTGCATGTCCGTGTTTGTGTATTTTCTATGTATGTGTGTGTGTGTGAGCGTGTGTTTGTAAATGTATGCACCTCTGTCTCCTTGTGTGTGCATGTGTGTGTGTGTGTTATGCAACTATGTACCATGTTTGTATGTATGGATGGATGTGCATCTCTATATGTGTGGATCCGTGTCTCCATATGTGTCCTTGTGTGGAGTAAAGTGTGTGTGTATACATCATCATGTGTGTCAGTCTCCATTTGCGCATGTGTGCTTGTCTGTTCTTATAACCTATGTACCTATCCGGCTGTCTGTTGATCTGTTTATTTTCATATCCATATGCTTACATAAAAAAACTGTAAAATATTAAGACTTCATTTAATTCTTTTTAGAGGGCTTTCTAATGAAAAATAACCAAGTCGGACTTTGTAAAGTGCTTTTATAAGAGTTATAGCAAAACCATCAAAGCCTGTTTCAGAGTTTAGTTTCATTTTTGTCACTTTTACATAGGGCAAATTGACCCTTAACATTTCCCTGTGGCGTGGTGCAGTGTCAAAAATAAATAAATTACCGTTTTTTTCAAAAATTTGCATGCGTGTGTCAGCAGGTTAGTGGAAATTATGCTTTATTATCCGATTAGCATTTCACTTAGTTAAGTCTATGTTAAGTGATCCACTTCCCAGTTATATGTATAAGTACAAGTGTATTTTGGTGTGTGTGTGCGTGTGAGTGTGTGTGTGTGTGTGTGTGTGTGTGTGTGTGTGTGTGTGTGTGTGTGTGTGTGTGTGTGTTGGATAGCCAGATAGAGGGAAAACTATGTCCGCTTCAAGGAGGGAAAATATTTGCACTTCAAGTAGATGGAATAAACGGTGATGCTTGGAAAACTCCTTTGCTGTTTGTTTACTTGTAATGGTAAACAAGTTGACCGATTTATAAAGTCAACATCAAGTTAGAAGAGTAAGTAAGTACTTAGAAATTACTGAATACTTCTGGTAATTTTGAGTGAAATTTTACGCATATGGCACTTCAGCATGGTTGGTTGAAAGAAAGGATATAATCTTAGTAAACAAGAAACAGCAAAACAAGGACGTAAAAAAACCATTGTGAAAGAGCTAACAACAAAAATAATATTTTATTATTTAAAATTAAAATATATAAGATTATAAAATCGGTTAAGAACATGAAGAAAAATTGGAGATTTGGATAATAGTCGTTTACTAGGTATTGTATAGATGGGACTCTACTAGAGAAATTAGGTAACGAGAAAACTTAAGTAGCGCAAAATTTTGTCGGAGATGTAAATTTAAAGAATGAGCATCAAGAAAAAAATGCATACATGTGTGCTTGTGTGTGTGTGTGCGTGTGTGTAATGCATCTGTATCTATGTCTTTGTATCCGTGTGTATGTGTGTGTAATATACATTTTTAAAAATTATACGCATGTGTGTTTACCTGGGTGCATATTTATTTCTTTATTGCCCACAGGGGGCTAAACATAGAGAGGACAAACAAGGACAGAGAAAGAGATTAAGACGATTACATCGACCCTAATGCATATCTGGTTCATATTTAATCGACCCCGAGAGGATGAAAGGCAAATCTGACCTCGGCGGAATTTGAACTCAGAACGTAACGGCAGGCAAAACACCGCTAGGCATTTCACCCGTCGTGCTAACGATTCTGCAAGTTCGCCGCCCTACCTGGGTGCATATTGATGTTTGTAACTCTATTTGGGCGTTCAAAGAAATTGTGGCTGCCGTTGAAACTGTGCTGAACGCAGGGGAGGGAAGAAGGTGCCATAGACGAAGCCGTTACACATGCGAAGTGGAAAGTGATTTAGAATCCGATACAAACTAGTAAAACAAGATTAAGGTTTTCTACCTACTAATTAGGGATTCAGTATACATGGCGGGAGCGATTAGAGAGAAGGAGCAGAGGGCTATGGTCACAAAAACAGCACAACAAGGAGCTCTGTGTGCATTCATGCGGTGCAAGGAAGCGAGAGAAGTGCATCTGGGGAATCGACCTACTTTCATTGTCAACAGAGAGGTTGTATGCGAATGCGTGTTTGTGCATGTGTATGCGTGTGTGTGTGTGTGTGTGTGTGTGTGTGTGTGTGCGTGTGCCTGTGTGTGTATGCATCTGTGTGGATGTAAGGTATAAATACAAGAGAGTGCTAAAAAGTTCTTGGCTGTGGGTAAAAGAAAATACAGGAGGGTCTGTTAATTATGATTCTATTCAACATATTCCCCTCCTCTCAGATTCACACACTTATTGCAACAGTCCTTCAGTCTTTCTAAGCCTTGTAAAAAGAACTCGGAAGGTTAGGCCTCCAACCAAACCTCTGTAGCAGTGAGCGCTTCGGAATCGGAGAGAAATTTCGTTTCCTTGCGATGTTTCTTCAGTTGTGGGAAGAGATGATAGTCGGGAGAGGCCAAATCAAGAGTCGGGCGGCGAGCTGGCAGAATCGTTAGCACGCCGGGCGAAATGCTTAGCGGTATTTCGTCTGCGTTACGTTGTGAGTTCAAATTCCGCCGAGGTCGACTTTGCCTTTCATCCTTTCGGGGTCGATAAATTAAGTACTAGTTAGGCACTGGGGTCGATGTAATCGACTTAATACCTATGTATGTCCTTGTTTGTCCTCTCTGTGTTTAGCCCCTTGTGGGTAATAAAGAAATAGAAATAGGTATTTCGCCTACCGTTACGTTCTGAGTTCAAATTCCGCCGAGGAACTTTTTCCAGCATTCACCACTTCACATCGTATTGGCTTAACAGCGCTCACCGTTTGTTTTTACTGTTTTGTTCTCACTGTCCTGTTTTGTTACCACTTTCACCCTCCGCAAAGAATCCCAAATTTTATTTAATTTGCTTTGCGGAAAGGACTGTTTTAACGAAGTCGCGTCTTGTCCTTACCTTCGAAACATTGAGTAGATAAAACAGGGGACAACTGGTGATGGGAATGTTCTTTGTGTTGCATGTCTCATTTCTCTGTTTATATTTTTTCGTTGTTCGAAAAGGGATTCGTTTTCTATGTTTTTGTATTTTATGTTCTTGTTCCTCAATTTGTCTACGTTTTTTTATGCCCTATACCCATATATGCATGTATATATACATATATATATAGCTATGTACATATATGTATATATATATGCATATATTTATATGTTATTTATATTATCATTATATATATATATATATATATATATATATATATATATATAAAATAATAATAATAATAATAATAATAAATATTAGGGAATAAATCCAAACTTACAGGGAAAAATCAGATTAGGATTGAATCCAATTTTATAGTAAAATATTATATTATATTAAATTAGAGACAAAACCACTATTAGGCAATCAAACAATGAAAGACTTAAGCCAATACATATGATTAATTTATATTATTCAAATAAGTAACAATTATTAAAAAATATAATTAATATCCACTACGATCGTTTCCTGCCTGATGTCTTTAAATTTTTGAGTCGCAGTCATTAATCAGGTGGTTTCAAAATTTTTCTTGGCCAAATTTTGAAACCACCTGATGAATGACTGCGACTCAAAAATTTAAAGACAGCAGACAGGAAACGATCGTAGTGGATATTAATTATATTTTTTAATAATTGTTACATATTTAAATAATATAAATCAATCATATGTATTGGCTTAAGTCTTTCATTGTTTGATTTGCCTAATAGTGGTTTTGTCTCTAATTTAATATAATATATATATATATATATATATATATATATATAATATTTAAAAGGATAATTCAGGTAGGTTCAACAATTTAGAATAATAATACACATAACATATACACATAACTATACACATAACTATGTACATATGTGAATGTATGTACATGTGTGTGTGCTTGTGGATGTGTGTTATACATACATGTTATATATATATATATATATATATACCAATTAGAAGGTTTGGAGATGATGTACAGGCATTATATATTAGAAGAAATAAGGTTCTCAGAAATACCTGAATGGTTTTATATTTACAGATATTTATTAATATGTCACATAATAATACAACATATACTCAGCCATAAAATCTGTGTATGTAAATTATTAAAATATATTTAATGTATCACTCACTAAAATATTGAAGAATATTAAAAGTTTACAGCTGCACAAATACATAAAAACTATATATATAATTTATATATATATATATATATATATCCCTTTCTATATGAAATAGACCTGCTTGTGTGTTATTCACTTTCCGTGCGGAAACAGCTGTACGAAGTGGTTCCATACATGGGGAGTATGAATAATTTGACCTTGGATACCTAATAGGGTCATCAGTTTATTTTGTTGCTAAAAATAAATAATATTGCTTTATATTTATGATTCACTGCTTTAAAAAGGTTTTCTCAATGTCAACTTCCGGTATCGACGTAAAAACGGCGAAGTCTCTCGCTTTCTATTTTAATGCTTTCATTTCAAGCTTTATTTTGTTTGTTTTTTTTGTAAACAACTACGATAAATTACTGAAAGAAATATTTATTAAGTTCACAAAATTAAATATTCTGTACAAAATAGTTTTTAACGTGCTTTTTATTTATAAGACTTATTCATTTAGTGTTTATCTCATTCATTGTTTACAATATTCTCTTCCCACTCTCTCTCTCTCTCTCTCTCTCTCTCTCTCTCTCTCTCTCACTCTCTCACACACACTCACACACACATACACACTCCAGGTTTGATTTCGTTATTATACAAATATCACATTGAAATTTTGCAATTCAACATTGGGCGTCCAAAAAATATGGGCATTCTTTCGCTTGAACTCGCACACTTCGTTAATTTCCGTAATTTTTTTTTATTTATTTACTTTTTGCTCGCCGTGTTCAACTCTGTGTATTTGTTGTCAGTCCTACATACACACGTGTTTTCGTATGTAGTGTTTTTTGTATACACTTATTGTGTGTATGAGAGTGTGTTGTCATGTATACGTACATACATAAATACATACACATACATCTTTTTGTATGTATGTGTGTGTGAGAGAGTTATGTTTAAACGGGAGTTTCTCTCTCTCTCTCTCACACACACAATACATATACACACATACATACACACACATACACACGTACACAAACAAAAAAGATGTATGCTTATTTATTTATGTTTGAACATATACATAACAACACACCCTTTCACTCGCTCTCTCTCTCTCTCTCACACACGCACATCCATTTTATCTGATGTTTTGATACTGAATGTATATGCATTTGTGCGTCTGTGCGCGCGCGTGCGTGCGGCGTTCCACAATCGCCCGAAAAAAGCAGAGCAATTGTCTTTCTTGATTCTCTTTGTGGCGCAGGTAAAACATTTATGACAACATTGCTTCTCTCCAAGTTGAGGCAACAAAAAAGAATTTCAATTGCTGTAGCATTGCCTGGCTTTGCTGCCACCATTCTCCCTGGAGGACGAACAGCTCATTCTGCTTTTAAATTACTACTAAACTTGGACACAAATGACAGTCCAATTTGTAACATAATCAAAGATTCAGGTTCAGCAGAAGGATTGTACCAATGCCACCTTATCATTTTGGATGAATGCACCATGTCACATAGAGATGCAATGGAAGCTCTTGATAAGACCTTACAGGGCATTAGAGGCAACAATAAATACATGGGATGAGTTACATTATTTTTATCGGGAGACTTCAGACAGACATTACCAGTCATTCCGAGACGAACAAGACCTGATGAAATAAAATGCATTAAGTCTTCACACCTATGAAATTAAACAGAATTTCTCCTTCAATACTAACGTGCGAACTTTATTACATCAGGACCACTGTGCAAAGCCTGGCTCCTCCAATCAGGAAATGAGAAAGCACCATTTGATGGGAATGGTGATATCAGTTTGACTCATAGTGCTATCATGGTGACTTCCACAGCTAAATTGAAGAACAGGGTATTTTCAGACTTGAGTAATAATTATAATTCACATAAATGGTTGCGTGAAAGGGCAATTTTTGCTCAAAAAAGTGAGACAATAGCGAAGATTTACAAACAAGATTCCAACAGCCATTAAGGAGTACAAATCAGTTGATTCAGTCCTTGATGAAAATCAAGCTGTCCATTACCCAACAGGGTTCCTTAATTGTCTTGAGCCACCTGGAACTCCTCCACATAAACTTTTTCTGAAGGTAAGAATCCTAATAATGCTTCTAAGAAATTTAAATCCTACTCAATTATGCAATGGGACAAGGTTGATTGTGAAGATATTATCAGCTAAGGTGATATAAGCTTCCATCATCATTGGATGTACCTCTTGGAAAGAGGTTTTCATTCCAAGAATTTCCAATAATAACAACAGACACGTCATTTGAGTTCAAATGAACACAATTCCCAGTGCGACTATGCTTTGCAATGTCTATTAACAAAGCTCAAAGTCAGACTTTGAAATCTACTGGCCTGCTTTTCTCATGGTCAGCTTTATGTTGGTTGCTCCAGGGCTGGTAATATTTTATTTATTTATTTATATTCATAAAATAAGGATAAAAATCACGTTAATGATAAGTATCGGATAGTCAGCCTGGAAATAACCAATTTATATATTGAATTAATAATTATATATATATAATTATTTTAAGGGATAAATTCACTGCTGACTATCTGATAATCATAATTAGCGTCATTATCATCCTTATTTTATGTGTATGTGTGTGTGTATCTGTGTGTGCATGTGTGTGTGCGCGCTCGCGCGTCCGGTTTTATTGTATAATATTATGCAAAATTGTTACTGCATGATTCTTCTGTCATTTGTTCTTTTATTTTTTTCACTCATTGAACTGCGACCATGCTGGGGCACCAATTTGAATAGCTTTGGTCAAACAAGTCTGGTAATTATTTTGTTGGTCACTTCTGTCGAACCGCTACGTTACAGGAGTCTGAAAACAAATCAATACCGTTTATCGAGCGATCATGTGGACAAACACAACGATATATATACACACACGCACATACTCACACGCACATACACGTTCGAGCGCTCACACACATATTGTGCATATATATATGTACGTGTGTGTGGGCGTGCGTTTTTATGTATGTATGTATGTATGTATGTATGTATGTATGTATGTATGTATGTATGTATTATGAAGAAAGAGAAAGGAAGGGAGTGATATGAGAGAAAGTGACAGAAAGAGAAAGTGCAAAAATATTTTTAAGAAAAGCCTCTTCAGTTACTGGAGTGCAATGAAATAGAACTTCTTTCTATGTTCGTATTGTGCGATGACATAGAAAACATTATGATTTTAATAGATCAGTCAGGTGTATTTAAATACATTTACCGTTGCTTGACATGGGTATTCGCTTAGAACATGGGTATTCGCTTAAAACAAAAGACGTGATAAAAGAAAAATAAAACGTTTGGAATGAAAATAGGGTTTTCTTCTTATATAAGTGCAGTCCTTATATAGTGGCTGTGTGGTAAGAAGCTTGCTTCCCAACCACACGGTTCCGCGTTCGGTCCCACTGCGTGGCACCATCGCCAAGTGTCTTCTACAAAAGCCTCGGGCCGACCAACGTTTTGTGAGTAGATTTGGTAGACGGAAACTGAAAGAAGCCTGTCGTATATATGTATACATACTAGCATTAAAGACCCGTCGTTGCCGGGTCATAGTGCTAGTGTATGTATATATGTGTATATATATATGTGTACATATTACATGTACATCTATATATATATATCTACATCTACACATAAAATACATAATACAAAGTTATATCTTGATATCGCTAGTGATAACAATACTCAAAATATATAACAGACTGGAATTGTTAGCCCGTCTCTTGTAATTTCGATCAATTGTATCTTGTCCTCCCTCTTGTATAGTAGTGTGTCTACAATCCAGCCTACCTCTACTTCTGTGTGGGGGGGGAGCATTTTTTATTTTTTTCCGGGACGTCCTACGTCCCAGATATAAAGGTAAAAATAAAATATTTCCACTTTGCAAGTTCGAGTCGAGGACTCCCTTACACGCTCCGTTGACTCGAACCTTGCTTCTATTGTGGCGAATTTACCGCCTCTGATTAGATATCTTTCATAGTCGCACCAAGACACTTTTCGAATGTGCTTTCCTCCATGTGTTCAAATCTTCTTATATTATAGTTTGATTTTAATTATTACTTACTACATATAATTCAATTGTTATTATTTTTTATTGTTAAAGTGAAAGTATCTGACATAAAATAGAGAAATGTTTTTGTTTCACTTTTAACACGTAATACTGAAATAGTGGAGAAGATATGATATTGCTATGGGCTCGCTCTAGGCAAGAAGTTGAACATTTTTTTGCCCATGAAACTACATGGACCCTAAGTAAGGCATGTGTAAAATTTGAATGAAATTGGTTGTGTAGTTCTCAAGTTTTAGGGAAACACACAGACAGACAGACAGACACACACACATTCTCAGTTTTATATATATAAAGATGTATATATATATATATATATATATATGCATGTATGTATGCATGTATGTATGTATGTATGTATGTATGTATGTATGTATGTATGTATTCCTATGACTGTGTTTGTCAACCCACCATCACTTTCCAACCTATGTTGGTGCGTATATGTCCCCGTAACTTATCAGTTCGGCAAAAGAAACCCGATAGAATAAGTATTAGGCTTACAAAGAATTAGTCATGGGGTCGATTTGTTTGACTAGTGCAATTTTTCCGCCTCGGAGGAAATTGAACTCAGCTTCAACTACTAAAGAATGAAAGCAAACTCAGCCTTGGCGGAATTCGAACTGAGACGGACAATATATATATATATATATATATATATATATATTACATTATATAATTAGGGCTTAGAAAAATAAATTACTTTGCCACATACTGAACTTAGTAGAAATAGCAGCCAAAAAAATTGTTTTAGCCGTCTCTACTACTTAAAGAAAATTTCTCTCAGATAATGTTTACTCCAGACAGCTCACGAAGGTTTGGAGGTAAATACAGAAAAATATCACAAGTACATAGATCGTTTGAGTACGTCAACATTTCAAGATTAGCCAAGTAAAATCAGCATTTCTTTCGTCAGCTCAAAATTTCTTAATTTGGAATTTGGAAACACTAAAAAGAAGGAACCTTACCTATCTGCGAACTTGTCGCTTCAAATGAACCAGCTCCAACTGACAGTGCCAACAAATTAAAAATGCGCAGGCGTAAATTTCTGCACTCCTTTTCCACCCACGTGGTCTATCTAGCAAACATTATATTCTAACCGCGAGAACCGAGGCAGTATGACAGAGAGAAATGAATTATAATATCAACAATTGAGGGTAAAATTAATTAATCAATTTCACCAAGTGTTCAGTATGTAAAAGGACCATTTAAGGCGAATTCAAAATATTACATTATATAATTAGGGCTTAGTAAAATAAATTACTTTGCCACATACTGAACTTAGTAGAAATAGCAGCCAAAAAAATTTTTAGCCGTTTCTACTACTTAAACAAAAATTTCTCTCAGATAATGTTTACTCCAGACAGCTCACGAAGGTTTGGAGGTAAATACAGAAAAATATCACAAGTACATAGATCGTTTGAGTACGTCAACGTTTCAAGATTAGCCAAGTAAAATCAGCATTTCTTTCGTCAGCTCAAAATTTCTTTATTTTTTTTTGGCTGCTATTTCTACTAAGTTCAGTATGTGGCAAAGTAATTTATTTTACTAAGCCCTAATTATATAATGTAATATTTTGAATTCGCCTTAAATGGTCCTTTTACATACTGAACACTTGGTGAAATTGATTAATTAATTTTACCCTCAATTGTTGATATATATATATATATATATATATATATATATATATATATATATAATATATATATATATATAATATATATATATATGCATGTAGATGTAGGTACGTACATATATGTATGTATATATGCATATGTTTTATTTATTAATTTGTTATTATATAACGGAACGCACGCATCCATTTCTAAGTAAGTTGGTTATTTATATATATATATATATATAAACAATTGCAGCGTGGAAGGTGTTTGTAAGCCATTTAAGAAACACACAAAAGCCGTTAGATTCACTTCAACATTTAAGTTTAATTTGTCAGGCTTACAAACACCTTCCACGCTGCAATTGTTTTCGTTCCAGCACACGATATCAGATCAAATCACTTGCTATGCGAGTACATCTCCCTATATATATATATATATATTATATATATACACACACACACTCAATATTCAATTTTCGGGGGTTAATCGATATGCGGGTATTCTATTTCAGATAATACAAAAATAAACATATCTTCCTTTTTTTTTTTCGCTGGTACTAAAACGGTACTAAAATCATTTTTGTACCAGCGAAAAACAAAAAAGATATGTATTTGAGTTTTTCTTGTTATATATCACATTTAAACACAGTCATTTTTATTCTGACGTTTAACCTTAGATCTCACATTCTGTATTTGACATATACTTGATTTTACATGATTGATATATATTATAATGTATAATTTATAAATTTTAATTCTTAATATTACAAAGTATAATTTTTATTCTTAATTTTTAATTCGTAAATTTTTATCTTTAATGCTTAATTGTATTGCTTATTTTCAAAGGGATGTAAAATTAGATATATATTTTGAAATAGAACCTGAAGATGTCTTCGTTTCTCAACCAATATTGTTATCTACCTCAATTCTCTCTCGTTTCTCTACCAATAAATATTCCTGTTGATATCATTTCTCTGTTACTCATTTCTAATCTCGATTCCACCTATATAATTTCGTATATTTTATTCATAGTTTTGTTTGTTTTTTTTTTCTTTTGTCTTTATACTTAACCTTCATTTACACGCACATTTGCACTTCGAATTTTCTTCTCGTTCTCTACATAGTTCCCTTTTTCCATATTTAGATGATCACTTACTACTTCTCAGTTTCGTTTCAGCGTCTCATCCCTAATAGCTTACCATGTTTGTAGCTATCCCTTCTGCCATAACCAATAGAAATTGGAACAAGAATAGTGTTCACCTTTTCTGAAGCATTACGTCTCTGATGAGTTGTAGTCAACTGTTGCCCGACAACCAATCTTGGCCATATACGGAAAATATGAATACAACCATTGTTATATAGGAATAGAAAAGTTTTGTATTCTATTTATGAAAATGAATATCATTTTTCCTACAAAATTCTTAATTAAAAAGTTATTAGCCTTTAAAATTAGCAAAATTTTGACATTTTAGCCAAGCAGAATCGAGTATTTTACACATCACTGTGACGTTCTGTTAGTCCAGTAAGCAAAGAAGCACCACGTGTTACATAGCTGATTGCGAAAATCTTGCACATGCGTACAAGGAGTGTAAACAAGGACTGCATACGGCACTGAGTTCTTCCAGGAACCACTAGATGAGTAAACTATACGAAAGCTTCTATACGCACATACGTAAACACGCATCCCTACAACATCACTCTGTCTTTAGCTTCCCCTTCCGTCGTCATAACGCATAGAAATTGGACCAAGAACAGTGTCCACAGTTTCTGAAACATTACGTCTCTGTTCAGTTGTAGCCAAAAGTTGCCTGACAGACAATCGTGGACATATACGGAAAATACGAATACAACCATTGTTATATATGAATAGAAATATATGGGTGCGTCTAGTTACGTGTGCGTGTATACCTGAGTGTATGTGTGTGTGTGAATGTGCGCGTATGTATACAGGAAGCTTTCGTACAGCTTACCCGTCTCTATAATTTCATTCACAACCCATTGCTCAACGCCAGTTAGTACTCATTTGGTCTTTTAAATATGAAAAGCGGGACACCAAAAATAGAATTAAATAGAACTAAACAAAGAAGGAGAAGGAAGGTTGGCTGAGCGTGTAAAAAAAATGGAGGCTAAGTATAAATAGAAAGCAATAACAAATCTATGACTGGAATGTATAACACTGTATAGGTGGAATCGAGATTAGAAAAGAATGCCCCTATGTTTGCGCGCGCGCGTGTGTGTGTGTGTATGTCTGTCTGTCTGTCTGTTAGCCGAATGCAGTGTTGTGAATGAAACCTCTTTTAATATCAGTTTCAAATACGTTTGAGTTGTAAAAAGGATATTGTTATTGAAGTTCGCTTTGGAGAGAACTCTCGCTACACACACCCTTTTTCTCTCCCCACCCCATCTCTCTCTCTCTCTCTCTCCTCTCTCTCTCTCTTTCTGTATCTATCTATCTATATATCTATATATCTTGCATGAATATTTTTGCTCTTTATATTTCCATTTACTTTAAAAGCTAAAACAATCAACGTATTGGTATCAAATTTTGGCACAAAACCAGTAATTTCGTAAGAGAGGATCAGTCTTTTTGATCGATCCCAATGTTCAACTGATACTTACTTTATCGATCGCGAAAAGGGATGAAAGGTAAAGTCGACCTCGGTGGAAATTGAACTCAGAACGTGACGACGGGCGAAACGTGACGACCGCTAAACATTTTGCCTGACGCAGTAACGCCTCTGTCAGTCCACTACGGTGACGACTCTCCCAGGCCGCCACCTTTAGAAAGGTCTACATATTGCCTGGATGATGACTGTGGTGTATATAGTACTGAAACGTATACGTGTGTGTGTGTGTGTGTGTGTGTGTGTCTGTGTGTGTGTGTGTGTGCGTTAGCGTGTGTGCCTCTTTGACTTTATGTCTGTGTTTGCACCCATCACTACTTGACAACCGATGTTGGTATGCTTACATTCCTGTAACATAGCTGATCGGCCAGAAAAGTTACCAAGCTTTACCAACCTTAAAAAGTGCGGGGGTCGATTCGTTCGACTAAAATTTTCAAGTCGACGCCCCAGCATGGCCACAGTCTAAGGACTGAAACAAGTTGAAGATAAAAATATTAGATAACTCAGAACCATGAAAAAGGTTGCGAAACGGCTGTAACCCTATTTGATTCCAGTAGTTAAATAAATATGTATCTACCTCTTATATTTCTTGAGTTAATAATGTATGTATGTATGTATGTATGTATGTATGTATGTATGTATGTATGTATGTATTTATTTATGTATGTATGCATGTATGTAAGAAAAGACAGAAAGAGAGAGAGGAAGGAAGGGGTATGAGAGAAAGTGACAGAGAGAGAAAGTACAAAAATAATATTTTTTAAAAACTCTCTTCAGTTATTGGAGTGCAATGAAGTAGAACTTATTTCTATATTCTTAGTGCGCATTGACATAGAAAACATGCTATTGATAGATCAGTCAGGTGTATTTAAATACAATTACGTCGTTTGTCGCGGGTATTCGCTTAGAACAAAACACGTGATAAAGGAAAAATACAACATTTGGAATAAAAAAAACAGCTCAGTCCCATGACGTGGCACCTGGGACAAGTGTCTTCTACTATAGCGTTGTGAGTGGATTTGGTAGACGGAAATTGAAAGAAGCCAGTCGTATATATATATATATATATATATATATATATATATATATATATATATATATATATATGAATGTATGTATGTACTTGTCTGTGTTTGTCAACCTGCCATCACTTTACAACCGATGCTGGTGTGCTTACGTCCTCGTAACTTAGCAGTTCGACAAAAGCGACCCGATAGAATACGTACTAGGCTTACAAAGAATAAGTCGTAAGGTCTATTTGTTTGACTAGTCAATTTTTCCGCCTCGGTGGAAATTGAACTCAACTTCGACCACTAAAGAATGAAAGCAAACTCGACCTTGGCGGAATTTGAACTGAGACGGACGATATATATATATACTCAACTGATATGCGGGTATTCTATTTCAGATAATACAAAAATAACCTAATGAGTATATAAGATAACTCCGAACCATGAAAAAGCATGCGAAACGGCTGTAACGTTATTCAATTCAATTGGTTAAATATATATTTACATCTTATATTTCTTGAGTTAACGGTTTATGTATGTATGTATACATGTATGTATGTATGTATGTATGCATGTATGTATGTATGTATGTATGTATGTATGTATGTATGTATGTATGTATGTATGTATGCATGTATGTGAGTATGTATGTGTGCATGTATGTATGTTTGTAGGTAGGTAGGTAGGTAGGTAGATAGATAGATAGATAGAGATAGATAGATAGATAGATAGATAGATAGATAGATAGATAGATAGATAGATAGATAGATAGATAGATAGATAGATAGATAGATTGATTGATTGATTGTTTGATTGATTGATTGATTGATTGATTGGTTGATTGATTGATTGATTGATTGATTGATTGATTGATTGATTGATTGATTGATTGAGGGCATATTACAATTTTGGCTATCACTTCATTTGTATATCACGCTGGATCTTGGCTAGTATAGTATTCCGAAATTAATCTGAGATCCGTAAGACTTCGATTAATATAAATGGGATCACTGCATAATTCCAAAGTAGATCCAAAAGGCCTAAAATAAGCCCCGCAGAGTGATAATAAAAATAATATTTCAAATGCGGAAAGAATTCAAATTGATGTTACAACAGTTCATATCTTTATTCTACATGTCGTACACTGTTACATGATACATGCCATCCTCG
The DNA here is from genome assembly GCF_006345805.1 of Octopus sinensis. Classification (NCBI taxonomy): domain Eukaryota; kingdom Metazoa; phylum Mollusca; class Cephalopoda; order Octopoda; family Octopodidae; genus Octopus; species Octopus sinensis. The sequence goes on along the minus strand of NC_042997.1, from coordinate 134,067,329 downwards.
GATTTCATGATCTGAACGCATCCTCGACCAAATGAAGGTTTTGTGATGAGTTCATTTAGGATGTCACAATGGACCAATCGCATGACTTTTTCTTGATGTCTCCTGTAGGCTTAAAACAAAATATTTTAATAAAAGGTATATGGTGCCTTCAAATCATGACATCTGAGGAAGAGATTGGGCCATAAATTATTACATATATCCATAGATTATGGCATGTATTACATAACATTGTATGAGATGTGAAATTAAAATATTTTCCGTTTACGGAAACAATTGTAGTGTCAATTTGACTTCACCATTCCTCATTTAAATTATTACTTTTATATGTCGTCGAGAAACTGGAACGTCTAGGAATAGAACTTTTCTTCAGAACCTGGGAGATAGCTGTGAATGATCTTCCCAATAATGTTATCACTGCGGCTCTGAAAAGTGTAGGATTCAGTAGGTTCGTGGCGCAAATAGAGCAGAAGAAAAGTTAATTCATTCGCTCTTATGCACTGGTCAGACCTCATTTGGAGAAGCTGAATGCCATTTTTAGAAATATGAGTCTTCAGGTACAATACCTGATGTAAAGAACCCTCATGTGGAAGACCCAATAAGGAAGGCACTAAAAAGGTTACCATGAACTAAGGTATAAAAGTTCATGGAGATGGAGAAATCGAAAAAAAAACCTCTAAAACAGCAGCCTAATACCATCGCCCAAAACAATAGGAAAGGTAAAGGAACTGTGAAGCCTGTTGGAAAGGAGGCCAGACGTAAAAAAAGGAAACAAAAAGAGAAGTAGAAATCGAAAGAAGATGATACGTGAAACACGGAGCACTTGTAAATTTCACCTCAAAGGTATCTTTTAGCAGTGAGAGATGGGGACGAACTGCTGTTTTACGCATCTAAATCTCAGGCAGATGGCACACATGGCAAAACGCACCGCCAACAAGATAGGACAAAACCATGCCTGGCGGAACTCTTTTCACATTACAGGCCTGCAATAAAGACCAAAAAGTTGTACGCACATACAGTGCGAGCTACAACCATAGAACAACAAAGTTTTTTTAAGGGTGGTACAAAAGTCATGCACACCCACATAAAAGATCACCAAAAATAACAGAAACAGGAAGACCATCATTGCCGCAAAGCTGGCAATCACACCAATTCTTCTAATAAATAATAGTGGCCGCCTACAAAACAACAGCTAGTGCAAAATTGCTTATCTAAGGCACTTTTCTGCATGCAATCATGCGATATGTATTGCGCATTGCGCTTAGGGAGACCTATCAGTCTGCAAATACAAATGATATTGAGATACACAAACCAATGTATACTGTGTTCCGTGCGGACAGAAGGGAACGAAGTCACGGTGGAATTGCATGAAGATGTCACACTATTGTTGTCACACTCAAACTCGGTCTGTGATACATAGTTCATTTAAAGCAACTTGATGTGGTAGTATTCACATTATATCGCCCACCTAATACCTCAAATCATGATGGTAAATTTGATGGTAAACTTTACAATGATAAAAGTGCTAATGAAATAATAACAAAGCGTTAATGTACTTCTGATTGGTGACTTCAACCTACTCAACATCAACTGGCCTAAAGGCCATATAATCTCAGGAATGACATGCAAAGAGCGCAATCAAGCAGAACCTCCACTTGATCTCACAAAAATACTCTCCCCAACTATGAATAATAACATATTAAAACTCTGTTTCAACAATGTAGATCTTATTCGCAACGTAAAGATAACACCGACAATCTTTACAGACCTAAACATGATATAATTAACGATGTATGGTCCAAAACCAATTAATGATGTATTCAATACAGACGACAGCCAAACTCTCTTCAGTCTGAATTACAAGATTTATCGGCAGTCTATTGAAAAATGGATTATCCAGCAGAATTTACTTAAAAGTCTCTGTGTAAGACATTGATGTGAAATTTGAAGAATTCATGTCAATAATGCGAGCCATGTGAATTAACTTTGTCACAGAGAAGAGAGCAACTACAAAAACATCATTCCCCGAGATAGAAGAGTCCTTATGAGACGGAGAATACAGATCACCAGTCACTTTAATAGACAACTTAAAAGCGAAAAATCCCACCTCAAAGAGGCGCTTCTAGAGATCGAAAAGGAATTCAAATTCTACCATGAAAAGGAAAGGGTACAAAGAGAAACCTGGGTAGTGGAAAATATAAAATAAATCCCAAACCTTTCTACAAGTTCACGAAAGCGCTTTGTCTCGGTGCACTACACTATAGAGAGACAGTTTAAAGAAGACTGCTTGCTAACTGCGGACTTCAAGAGGATAAGTGAAGTGCTTAATAAACAATTCCAGAGTGTCTCCACCTCTCCGCTGGGAAAAATGCAAATAAGCGAGCCTAAAGTGTTCTTCAACACCATAGACCTGCATGGGGAAAGGCAGCTATCGATTTTGTCGACATAAAAGAGGATTCTGTAATATCGGCCATTAATGAGGTGAGCTTAAACCCAGCAACGGCCCGGATGGATTTCCGGCTGTTCTCCGAAAAACATGCAAGGAAGTTCTGGCAAAACCAGTGCAGATACTGTTTCAGAGTTTCCTTGCATGTGGAAAACTTACCTAACTGTTAAAAGAGGGTATCATATATCCTATCTCTAATGGAAGGGGTAAAGCATATGCTAAAAATTACAGGCCTGTCTCTCTGGCTTTACATGTTAGCAAGGTCATGGAACATATTATCAGAAGGAGAAGGATCACATTTCTACAAGAGAATAACTTGCTCACAAATACACAACATGATCTGCCCAGAGAAGAGCTACCTCACATAGCTACCACAACATTATAATTGGCTACTGAAACAGTAGCTCAACCACTCAAATGGGAATGTGATATATCTCGACTTAGCCAAAGTTTATCATAGGATAATATGTCACAAACTACGTGAACTTGGTATCACTGGAAAACTCAAAGAGTGGTAGCATGACATTTTAAAAGACAGAAGTCAGACAGTCGCAACCAATAAGGCTCTCTCTGGGGAGACGTCAGTCCACAGTGGAGTTCCTCAAAGATCTGTAATTGAAACCACACTATTATTGTATTATTCTAGCATTGTCTCGTATCGATTTACTTCATGTCACTCGAAGTTTCTACATTTTTATGACGTAAACAATAGACATACAAACGTATATACATGCACACATACACACACACACACACACACACACACACACACACACACACATACACATGCATATATCTTTTACTCTTTTTACTCTTTTACTTGTTTCAGTCATTTGACTGCGGCCATTCTGGAGCACCGCTTTTAGTCGAGCAAATCGCCCTCAGGACATATTCTTTGTAAGCCTATCGGTTTCTTTTGCCGAACCGCTAAGTTATGGGGACGTAAAGACACCAGCATCGGTTGTCAAGTGATGTTTGGGGTACAAAGACACACAAACATATACACACACATACATATATATACATACATGCGACGGGATTCTTTCAGTTTCCATCTACCAAATCCACTGACAAGGGTTTGGTCGGCCCGAGGCTATAGTAGAAGACACTTGCCCAAGGTGCCACGCAGTGAGACTGAACCAAGAACCATGTGGTTGGTAAGCAAGCTACTTACCACACAGCCACTCCATATATATATATATATATATATATTATATATATATATGAAATGAAAGCAGTGGACTTTAGCATATATTTGAACGAGAAAAGCAAATACGATGTATTAAATAACATAACATACAAGCTAATCAACATACCGTACGTATATTTAAGCGAATAGGTTATGCCCTTATGTTTGTAGGTGTCATTATGTATGTGGAGAACTGAAATATATTTGAATATTATTATTTAGATATTACAAGGCTTCACACAACATTGTTTCTGTGCGACTTGTGACAGAAAAAAGAATGAGGAAGTCTCTTGACAAACAGTTTGATTGTTTGACGATATTCCCTTTCTTCAAACAATAAGTACAGTCTACTCTTTTATTCTTTTACTTGTTTCAGTCATGTGACTGTGGCCATGCTGGAGCACCGCCTTTAGTCGAGCAAATTGTCCCCAGGATTTATTCTTTGTTAACCTAGTACTTATTCTATCGGTCTCTTTTTGTCAAACCGCTAAGTTACGGGGACGTAAACACACCAGCATCGATTGTCAAGCGATGTTGGGAGAGACAAACACAGACACACAAACATATACACACACACATACACACATATATATACATATATACGACGGGCTTCTTTCAGTTTCTGTCTACCAAATCCACTCACAAGGCTTTGGTTGGTCCGAGGCTACAGTAGAAGACACTTGCCCAAAGTGCCACGCAGTGGAACTGAACCCGGAACCATGTGGTTTGTAAGCAAGCTACTTACTACCACACAGCCACTCCTACTTTGTTGATTTCCTATCAGGTAAGGTGGGCTGGCCATCCAAAATGGATGTGGAATAACTGAAACAAAAACGGTATAAATATTGCTAGGAACACACCTTCAAGCATTGAATATACCATACACAGATTTATCGCACTTTGCTATGAGAATTGACGGAAACATGTCTTAACTGGGCTAAAAGATTTTTTTGGGGAAAAAAAAGTATTCAAAAATGAAAAAAAGAACTACCGAAAAATAGTACTTTGTTAAACACGGGAGTAGGCCCTTTCTTCGTCAACATGTGGTAAGACGTTTCTAAGGCAGACCTAACTTCACATCTTAGAACTCATCTTCATGCAGTTGGCCCATCTAACACAAAAATCATTCCAGCCGACGCGCTAGTGTGCCGTAAGACATGTAAGTCCCTCGCTGGTCTAAAAAGACATTTAAACGTTAGCACATCAGACAAAATATACCAGACTGTGCCACTTGAGGTGAGACATATTTACAGTGTTTGTAATGAAAATTTCAAACAGCTCTCGAGACTCAGAAGCTACATCTGTGTTCATGTACGGAAAAGCAAAATTAACGAGAAATATTCAAAATTTGAATAGAACCAGACTACCTTTATGTAAGTACGTATGTATGAATACGGGCTACGTACCAAGAAACAACTACACCCACGAACTAATCTTATCACTTCTCACGTTTCTCAGAAATCAAGACCAGAAATTGCATAAATGTGCATATAGACAATGAGACAATGTGCAAAGTAAAGCATTTCAATAATGCTTACACAACACATCCTAAGGTTAAAAGGTGGGTGTCGGCTATGGTTCCCAAGAAAGACAGGACGCGTAAGACAACGTAAGCAATAGATTTGCTATCTTCTAATCGCTTAACTACCAGCATTCGGATATTCGGCGCAAATTTGGCGATTTTTTTATATTTCTTTTCAGAAACAGCTCGATGTACTAGTGAACTAGTAAACAGTCTACGGTACTGGAGAGCGTAAATATTAAAGTTGTAGTTGAGAGAAAGTTAGTTGACATGGAGGAATGGAAATCATCTGAATATTGAAAAGGCTGTGTTTGTGGCTGTGTTTGTGGCTGAAGGATAGTTGGATATTGTAACTCGTAACATATCGTTTTTCTTTTGTCCTTTACTTATTTCAATCATTGTGATGATGGTTTTCACTGGATATCAAAATGCCGACACCATGATTGCTGCTCAGTGCTGTATGAATAATAGGAAGGCTGTAAGATGAGAGATGGACTGCTACAACAGAGACTACGAAACCGTGGCCAGCAGGAAAGGCTATAGAAGGCGATCTGACCGCGTCTGCAAGCCAGAATTCATCCAACAACTGCAGGACAAAGTGACGGAAAGTCCGAGTAAGGGAGTACGGGTTTAGCCAGAGAAATGTTTGTTGAAGTCACCACCATGACAGTCAAGGTCAAGGTAAATCGCTAGACGAAGATGAAAAAGCTAGCGAACAAGCTGAGGTATCTTGGTGAGCCGACGCCAAAAGAACTTCAGTCAGGGACTAGTTGCACAACACCCAGAACAAGAGGTAGCTTGCCTACAATCCATCTTATGTCTGACGTAACATGAAAATCAATTCCTCTAAACTGTAATGGTCTCTGAGTATGTCTACAGAGGCTTTGTCACCCCAAATCTTTGAAGAGGTTCTTAGGCTTAATTCAGACGGCTAAGTTGTTTCTTGTCAAGCCACGCCTGGCTCATAAGGGCCGGTTTCCCGGTTTCCTTGGCGTATAGTTTCCCCACCTGGACGGGACGCCGGTCCGTCGCAGGTGAGCAGCAAGATGCAGGAGGAAAGAGTGAGAGGAAGTTGTGGTGAAAGAGTCAGCAGAAGTTTGCCATTACCTTCTGCCGGAGCCGCGTGGAGCTTAGGTGTTTCGCTCATAAACACACATCGCCCGGTCTGAGATTCGAACCCGCGATCCCTCGACCGCAAGTCCGCTGCTCTAACCACTAGGCCATGTGCCTCCACTTCAGGCGGCTAAGTGAAGCTGCTGGAAACACTGACCAATCTCTGGCTGGTGAAGGTCGCTGCTGGAAGGACTTATATGTGGTAGCAGGATTCGGCTCTTTGCATACTTCCGGAATCAGAAGTGGTTTTCAGAGATCGTAAGGTTGTAAGTTCGATTCCCGGTGACGCGTTGTGTCCTTGAGCAAAACACTTTATTTCACTTTGCTTCAGTTTACTCAGCTGGCATAAATGAGTAATACCAGTATTTCGAATGACCAGCCTTGTCACGTGATGTCCGGCTAAATCTCTCTGAGAACTATGTTAGGGGTTCCCATGTCTGTTCAACCACTTGAACGTTAATTTCACGAGCAGGCTGTTCCGTTGATCGGATCAAGTGGAACCCTTGTCGTCGTAACCGATGGGGTGCCTGTCTAGAGATAGAGTATGCGTGTTTGTGGCTGAAGGATAGTTGGATATTGTAACTCGTAACATATCGTTTTTCTTTTGTCCTTTACTTCTTTCAATCATTGTGCAATGACCATGCTGGGGCACAACTTAGAGGTGTTTTAGTTGATCGAATCGACCCCAGTGCTTATTCTTTCAGCCTGGTATTTATTATATTGGTCTTTTTTGCCTAACCACTGAGTGATGAAGACGTAAGCAAACGAACACCGGTTGTCAAGTGGTAGTGTGGGACAGACACAAACATACACACATAGATACACAAACATACAGACATAGAGCTCTCACTCTGTATATATATATATATATATATATATATATATTATAAATGAGGGTGAAAAATTGATATTAATTTAATAATACCATTAATTTAACACCGAGTGGCTTAGCACAAAAAACAACGGAGAAAATACAAATTTATACATTTTATGTATATATATATATATATATATATATGTGTGTGTGTGTGTGTGTGTGTGTGTGTGTGTGTGTGTGTGTGTGTATGTATGTATATACTTACATACATATATATAGAGAGAGAGAGCAATAAGAAAATGGAGGGGGTCAATAGGTGGTTCATCTACTTTTAGACATTATATTAAGTCAACTTATTTATTTATTTACTAAAATGACAATTACAAGAATATACATGTATAACATATGCTTTACATATAAAATATAAAATATGTTAATATATAAAGATACCAGTAATTATTACAATATAACATACAGGAATAGAAATTGGGAAAATAACTTACTGCTGTTTCAGCCAAGAGGCAAATATACCTCATTCTACCTTTATTACTCCAGTAAACTGAAGTAATAAGTAGATGAATTTGAGGTACTTGGGTGTTTCTCTAGACTTCGTCAGAGATTTTATAAAGTACATAAGGTTTTATACATGTATGTATATTCTTCTAATTGTCAGTTTAGTAAATTAATAGGTAAGTTGATATAATGTCTAAAAGTTTATGAACCACCTATTGGTCCCCTCCATTTCCTTATTGCTCTATAAATTAATGGTAAAATATCTCTTTACCTTCACCCATTTAGTACACTCGGTAATGTAATTGCAATGCAATAAAAGACACTTTTATGTATTAATAATTGGGTATTCTACCAGCAGTATATTGGATAGTTATTATCCCTCAGTTGGTTGGATTCACAACCTCTAACTTTCTTGGAATTAATATATATATACATATATATATATATATATATATATATATATATTATATATATATATATATATATATATATATATATATATATATATATATTATATAATATATATATATATTATATATATATATACGGAAAAAGTAAGTTCAAAAAATAACATTTCAAACTTTTTGGGAGGTCGAAAAAGAGAGAAAGAATGATTTCTAATAAAGATTACAGAATTAACTCATTATCTCGAATGAAGAAATTTTTAATAAGCATGAAGACTATTACAATTTGGCTCTTAGAAATGCTGCTTATAAATATCAAATTAAGTACAAAAAATTTAACAATGATTTTTCCAATCATAACAACAGCTATATGGATATGAATTCCAATAAACACACCACAATTTCTGAACACCATCATGAATTAGAACGCCTTGGCGCACAACATTTGTAAAGATAAGTCCACCATAAAAAAGAAAAAAAATTTTAATAACTATGGAGCAAATAACAAGACGTTTACTAACCAGATTTCTACCAATACCTATATTTCTAATAAGACAAACAATTGTTATGTCACAGGCAGTCATTACGAGAAAAACATTAACATAGCCGGAAATAATAACACGAAAGAATGTCTTTTCACAAAAAAATTTCATTTCTTTACATACTCTAAACCACCCACACAACCACATAACCAACTCTAATGATGTCCAATATTTTCTTAACAACAGCAACAACAACAACAATAATAATAATAATAATAATAATAATAATAATAATAATAATAATAATAATAATAATCACAGCACATACCCGAGGTACACAGAGCTGCGCTCGGTAGTGAAGTGAAAGCACGCTATAAAAATAAAACTACTGAATAATAATAATAATAATAATAATAATAATAAGAAGAAGAAGAAGAAGAAGAAGAAGAAGAAGAAGAAGAAGAAGAAGAAGAAGAAGAAGAAGAAGAAGAAGAAGAAGAAGAAGGGTGATAAAATAAGAATAATAATAACAATATTAATAATATTAATAATAACAATAAGAAGAAGAATAGCATTGTTAGTGATGGTGTTATTACGAGAGGTAAAAAGAAACCTATACCTTTCTTCCGAACGGGTGACCCATCTAATAAAAACCACCATAAGAAACACAACAATAACATAATTTGGATTATATTTCCTTTTGCTAAACATTTGAAGTCTAATTTTATAAAGTCTATTCGTTCTACTATTAAATCAAATTTTAGTAAAATCTAGATATGCTGGGATATTCAATAACTTAATGATTAAGTGTGGCTTTTCTGTTTCTCCTAACTTATTTAGGATTATTTCTTCCTGTAACAATTGAAAACTAAATCTTTACTACACGAATTTTAACCCCCTCTAATACTTATACTAACGCCAATTATTCAAATAGCTCTGTATCTTCTACCAACGATGCCATATTCACACAAACTCCTCCTCTATCAACACACATATACATATCAATAATACGCCTAATATTAGTAACAATTGTAACTGTATAAACCCTAACACCTGTGAGATTAAAGGTAATTGTAAAATGAAAAATGTTGTATATAAAGCTACTATCACTACATATGATCTCTCTAGGTTTCATTATATTGGTTGCACGCAGACCCCTCTTAAATTACGTTTGAATAATCATAAATCATCTTTTAACGATCTTCGGAAAGAAAGGAGTACTAGTTTATACAAAAAGGTATGGTAACATAAAAGAGACAACATAAATTTCTCAGTTTCTTGGAATATTGTTTCTTCTGCGCCCCCTCCCCCATAGGATTAGAAATAGAACGTGCTTTTTATGCCTTGAAAAGTCTGTCTATCTTAAATTCGAGAAATGAAAGAGTTTCTCTTGTAAACATATGTCCAAATATATATACGACGGGCTTCTTTCAATTGCTGTCAACCAAATTCACTCACAAGTCTTTGGTCGACCTGGGGCTACAATAAAAGCACTTGCCTAAGGTGAGATGTTGTTGGACTGAACCCGGAACCATGTGTTAGGATACAAACTTTTTACCACAGTCATGTCTGCACCCATATCTAGGAAATTGACGATGTCAGATACAGTAGAAGTAAATTGATAATGGAAAAAGTGAAACTAGTGTATAAGAGATGAAGTTATTGTACTGTTGTTTGGTGAGTGTGGCGGCGATGATGGAGTCGTCAACAGAGTGAACTGGAGAAAAATACTATCGTGAATGTGGCCTACTTAGAGACAGTGTAATTTGAATCCATTATAGTTCTCATATCATCATCATTATTGCCCGCAATCTCCGCAAGCGGTAGAATGAGTTCTGAAATAAGATAGTTGCCTCCATTGTATGACTCTATTTTATTGGGCGTTATACATTTTAATTTCCTCAGCCATATTCTTCCGTGCTGATCCCGGGCATGCTGAAAGCAGGTATTAATTTTTCAGTTTTCATTCTCCTAGAGAGATAGCTTTCATCGCAGGTAAGGAGTTCAATCTACCCCTACAAAAATCTAATTTACTTATAGATGGGACCCTGAGAAGTACTACCTTTCTGGGTCAGAACGGGCTTGAGAGTAATGATAATTAAGGAGTGATTCCATGCTCCCTACTACAACAGGGTTTCTGAAAGCTTGTTACGCCAGGAAAGACGCCTTCAGCTTCTAGTAACCGGGACCTAGCCTATATATCTTATCTAGGTCGACCGTACAGAACACACATTTGATGACTTTGAACTTTGGATGACTTATGCTACTTCTATCTCTAGGCATACAAATTATTCTAACTTCCTGTCGGAAGCAGCTGAACAGATCTTTGAGGTTTTTACACACCCATCTCCCATCTATCCAGGTGTGCATCGAAGATGGCGTTCCAGTCGCCCACTAGCACTAAAGAGCGAGATGCCCCGAATGTCTGGCGAAATGTGGCTGCTCTGCCCTAGACAGATCGTACAAAACGACTAGTTTAAAAGTACTAGCTTCGTATTCCTGACATCCAAGACTACCAACTTACTGTCTAGATCCAGGAAGATCGCCCGTACCTCGAGATCTAGGCCTTTTCTAAACAACACTGCCACCTCGCTTCCCATTCTAGGCCGACTAAAGTATGCGTAGATCTGAAAATCGTCGAAAATAGGGAGATCATATGTTTTGGAAATGCTGGTTTTGCTGATGGCTATCACATCCATAACCAATTATGTGATATCGCTTCTAAGACGATACCAGGTCACGAACATTTATACAACCCACTCTTAAACACGCCTTGGTAGTCAGAAAGGGTTTGGAAAAGAAATAAAGGGGTCTACTTACCATCTGGATTCCGCTGGAGATCAGGTAGTTTAACCTCCATAACTTGTTGGGGTTTCTTTGGGAACCTCCTTAGAAATCTACGCGTGGATTTTACATTAGGGGTTCCCACGTCGCGAGGAAAGCCTGCCACTAATATTTTTATGTTTTCAGAGACATCCGCTCCATCATCATTGTTTCTAGTGATGGTGCCGAAGATCTCACTCTCTTTCTCTCGATGTCCTTCCTTCGTGCTATAAGGGCCAATAATATTTTTGGCCCCCTCCTCACTAGCACGAAGTTTTGTGGCTGGTTAATGTTGAGGGCATTTTATTTTAGTGGGTTACTGCTAGTAAATGCTGAGGGTATTTTCTTTTAGTGGTAGTAATGGTGGAATTGTTTGTGAAAGCAGGGAATGTAATGACTATTGTGGTGCTGCAGGGGTTGGTATTGCTATAGGTGTATCTTGCTATAGGTGTGATTGTGTTTTCTATATTTTTTGGTGTGTGTGTGTTTATTAAAGAAGCAGATTGACCACAATTGCTATCCTAATGCAGCATCAACAGATAATAGAGCAAGGAGAAGGAAGAAAACAGGATAGTGATACAGCACTACTTAGAAAGAGAAGCTAAAAGAACGGACTATAGAAAACGGATGTTAACATGTGGGGTAGAGAGGGGTATATTTAAAGGGACTGAGCAAAGATTAGTTGATCAAGCTAATGACATTAGGAGAAGGGTGAGCTGGCAGAATAGTTAGCCCGTCGCTACGTTCTGAGTTCAAACTCAACCCAAGTCATTTGACTGCGGCCATGCTGGAGCACCGCCTTTAGTCGAGCAAATCGACCACAGGATTTATTCTTTGTAAGCCTAGTACTTATTCTATCGGTTACTTTTTTGCCGAACCAGTTTGGGGGGGACAAACACAGACACACAAATATATACACACACATACATATACATATATTCATATACGACGGGCTTCTTCCAGTTTCCGTCTACTAAATCCATTCAGAAGGCTTTGGTCTATAGTAGAAGACACTTGCTTAAGGTGTCACGCAGTGGGACTGAACCCGGGACCATGTGGTTGGTAAGCAAGCTACTCATACATATTGATCACCGTGACCGACCAGGCTATCCGATGTTGCTACACATCGCTGGTTACAATGCACTTCGCATTGTTTTAGCCTTCAAATGACGCCACCCCGCTGGCTAAGTACAGCAGGGATCGCCACCACCCCCTGCCGGAACCTCGTGGAACTTTAAGTGTTTTTGCTCAATAAACACTCACAACGCCCGGTCTGGGTAACGAAACCGCGATCCTACAACCGCGAGTCCGCTGCCCTAACCACTGGGCCATTGCGCTTCTACATATAGATACGATATATAAATTATAAAATATGATACATAAATTATAAATTAGATTGACAACATACATATGTACTGAACAAAGACTGTGTTATAGTTTATCCTGTAATCAGTAAAATAATCCATGAGCCTTTTCATTTATCTGGGTTAAAATTTTTATAAACAACTTAGAACGATAAATTAAGTAACAGGCTTGAAGAATAAGTAATGGAGATGATATTATTGACTAAATTATTTCAAGGTGGTATCCAAGCTTGATCGCAGTCTAACACAATTTGAAAATTTAGTTCTATAGATAAGAACTGTTAAAAATAATTTACTCACTTTTTTTATCACTTTATGACATTTTTTACGAACGCGAAGAAAACGCTATTTGTTTATATATGGGATTCAAACGGAAGCGAATCTTGTAATATTAAACAGTATAATTTATGTTTGATATACAAGTAAACGTTATGCTCTCTTTTACTTGTTTCAGTCATTTGACTGCGGCCATGCTGGAGCACCGCCTTTAGTCGAGGAAATCGACCCCCAGGACTTATTCTTTGTAAGCCTAGAGCTTATTCTATCGTTCTCTTTTTGCCGAACCGCTAACTTACGGGGACGTAAACACACCAGCATCGATTGTCAAACGATGTTGCGGGGGGGGGGGCAAACACAGACAAACACAGACACACACATACACACACGCACACACACGCACACACACACATATATACGACGGGCTTCTTTCAGTTTTCGTCAACCAAATCCACTCACAAGGCTTTAGTCGGCTCGAGGCTATAGTAGAAGACACTTGCCCAAAGTGTCACGCAGTGGAACTGAACCTCGAACCATGTGGTTTGTAAGCAAGCTACTTACCACACAGCCACTCCTACGCCTACGTTATAGTTTTTTCATATTTATTTCTTCAAAGTAAAATGACTTTTTTTTAAACGTGGTGGTGGGGGGGGGGAGAATAAACAGTACAGTCTCGCACATCTTCAATCATTATACTATATAAGATATAAAAAAAAATAAATGCTCCTTCTCGAGCCATGCCAGGCTCATAAGGGCCGGTTTCCCGGTTTCAGTGGCGTAGAAATTCCCCACCTGGAAGGTACGCCGGTCCGTCGAAGGATTATTCATTTTTGCCAGCTGAGTGGACTGCAACTACGTGAAATGAAGTGTTTTGCTCAAGAACACAACGCATCGCCCGGTCCAGGAATCGAAACCACAACCTTACGATCATGAGTTCAATACCCTAACCACTAAGCCACGCGCCTCTACATGTAAAATATAGATAGATAAAAAACAGGATACAATATAAAAAAAAATAAAGCAGAATGTGAAAGCGTTAATATATTGACACATTTTATCACCAAGGTCATGCGTGGATGTATGATTCATAAGAATAACTTTTTTGAATGAATTCCGAAAAATGTTAGAGTGACATTAAATTTGTGCTACTATTACGACAAGCAGAAGTACCGCCCGGTCTTGAGGAAAATTTTTTCAGGGATTTTCATCATTTTTGAAACGATGGGTGGGTGGGCATCTTTATATGAAAAAGTTTTGTAAACTCTTTTTTTTTAACACCCCTCCCTCATCATATTACTACGGACTTATTTTGGCCAATTTTGTTTTGCACTTCAAAACCTTGGAGAGAGCATTTTCGGTAAAAACTTTTTTTTTAATATTTTCAGAGGCAAAAGTGAGTGTTTTAAGAGCCTTTTGGGTGTTGTTTCTAGCATATCCAAAGACAAGCCTGCACGTTTTTTGTCACTTTCGCATGTATTGATGTTTTTCAATATTTTCCCCGATTTACATGGGTTGGACAAAATAATGGAAGCACCTTAAAATTTCAAACAAATTAATTTTAATATGGGGTAGGACCGACTTTGGCTGTAATTACAGTTTGAATTCTGCGAGGTTTGGACTCTTACAAAGTTTCAATTGTTTCCAAAGGAATTTTTGTCCATTCTTCAGCTGAAACAGTCTCCAGTTTTTGTAGTGATGGTGGTGGAGGACATCGATTCCTTACTTGTTCTTCTAAAATGCGCCATAAATGTTCAATAATATTGAGATCTGCAGAATGTGGTGGATAGATAAGATGTTCAACCTCACTAGAATGTTCCCCATGCCATTCAGTAACAAATTTAGCTGTGTGAATTGGTGCATTATCATCCTGAAATATTGCGTTTCCCTCTGGAGATAGTGCCGCAACCATAGGATGAATTTGATCAAATAAAATGCTTAGTTTTGACTATTAATTCTGCCATAGGCCGGCGGATTTCCAAGATATAGCCCCACAGATCATCACAGATCCTCCTCCATAATTAACAGTTCGAAGAAGGCAGTCTGAGTAAAATGCTTCTTTTGGCTGTTTACACACGTATACTCAGCCGAAGGTGGGAAATAAGGTAAAGGATGACTCGTCTGAGAAAATAACATTCTTCCACTGCTCTAGGGACCAATTCCGTAGGTTTTTACTCCACTCTAAACGCTTTGCAACGTTTATTTTTGAAAGTAGTGGTTTTCTGATTGCAGCCCTCCCGTGAAATCTGGCTTTGTGCAGCTCCCGGCAAACAGTTTTTTTTTTCGCGTAAGATTCCGACGGTCCCTATCTGAAAGTTTTGGTTTTCTTCCAGAGTTTTGTTTCGACGAGGTTTTTCCCTCTTTGTCAAAAGCTGTCATTACTTTCGAGACAGTACTTCTTGATACACCAAACATTTCGGCTGTTTTAGTTACGCTAGCGCCTGCCATACGAACACCAACAATTTGACCTCTTTGAAAGTCTGATAGATCTGTCATTTTAATGAATTTTAATTACCTTTTTCTGATATCTGAAAAGAAACAGCAATTTTAGCAAAACATATTAAGCAACACTAAAAATAAATAAAAAAAAACATAAAATCAAACAAGCTTTTGACAGTTTTATAGATATTTCAAAATTATCATGATAGGTGTTTCCATTATTTGAGAAATTATGAATTGAATTTTTTGCAAACCTACTCCCTGTCCCCGATGGTTTCTGTTTAGAAATTAAAATATTGGAGTGCCTGAGGTCATTGCTGGCATTTATCCAGTGATTTTTTAAAAAATTACTGAGATGTACTTGCATAGCAAGTGACTTGATCCGAGATCGTGTGCTGAAACCAAAACAATTGCAGCGTGGGTGTTTGTAAGCCATTCAAGAACACACAGAAATCGTTAGTTTCACGGCACTACTTAAATACAGAGGTCCAGATGAATCTACGTAACAATATGAAGAGGCGGGTTAGTTTTAGGGTTAGTTTTAGGGTTAGTTAGGGTTAGGGTTAGGGTGTCGTTACACGTCCACACAGCGTACATTTAAAATGTTTTGTACGTAACACCTGTTTTTAAGCAGTACCAGTTTCACTTCAGCATCTAAATTGCATTTTTGTCAAAATATTTTCTTGCTTTGAAACGGCGACCCGTTCACTCGCAAAAGTAATGCAGCATAAAGTTTCGTCAGTGAGCAGCAAACACACACACACATTCATTGCTTTTCATTTGTAAGTATGTGTGTCTATGTGTGTGCGCGAGTATGTCACTTGAACTCGCTCGTGCAACTTGTTTGTATATATTTCTTTACTGCCCACAATGGGCTAAACATAGAGGGGACAAACAAGGACAAACAAAGGGATTAAGTCGATTACATCGACCCCAATGCGAAACTGGTACTTTATTATCGACCCCGAAAGGATGAAAAGCAAAGCCGACCTCGGCGGAATTTGAACTCAGAACGTAGCGGTAGACGAAATACTGCTAAGCATTTCGCCCGGCGTGCTAACGTTTCTGCCAGCTCGCCGCCTTTATAACTTGTTTGTGTATATATTGGCTTAGTGGTATAGAGTGTCTGGAAACTGTGCATAAGATGCAATTTTCGAGTACTTGTCGGTAACTTCTTTTTTTCTCCTCGTCTTCTAACAGTAATTACCCAACTTTCTAGGTTCTTCTCACAGCTATCCCGCCTTCAGAAATTATACGGGTATTTTAAAAATTTTCATTCAGTAAATAATAAATTACGTATACATTAATAGAATAAACTGTCGGTTTTCCAAACAGAGAATGAAAACTTAAAAGAAACAGTGAGAGACTTTGCAAATGAGAGTGGAATACTCCACAGTGAATGCAATGGATGTTTAAATTTGTGAATTGGACGCAATGGATGGCAATGAATATTTAAATTTGCGAAAAATCGGAGTTTAAAAATTCAAGAAACTTGAGAAATCGAAATTATAGGAAATTTCTTAGAACATAAATTGGATCTTTACCTTTTGACCGACAGATTTAAAAACGCTAAGAGTAAAAGATGTTTTATATGACACATTCTACCAGTGTCCGAAGTTTGAAAGTGTTTAGTTACAAAAAACTTTTTAAATCTGTCGGTCAAAAGGTAAAGATCCCATGAATTTATAAAAATATTTCCAGCCGATCAACCTTTTAATAATTGCTTTCTTTTAGTACTTTTAGTAATTGTTACATACCTAAGTAATAAACACCTTTCTCCATTATAGTATAGACTAGTGATCACTACTACTACTACTACTACTATAACCACCACCGCCACCACTACTACTACCAACGATTTCTTTAATTTGTCACAGGGGCATCTGATGAGGAAAGCATTACAAGAACAGTTTCTGAGTGTCTGTGTGTGTGTGTGTGTGTGTGGAGTTACATAAAATAAGGAAGAAAAGGAGAAGAAGGAGGCGGAGATGAGAGAAAAGGTATACATGATATACAAAAATATGTGAACACATGTTTTGTATACAGTCCTTCTGATACAGGATAGCTTTCAATTAGGGCCAGCCAGGGGACACCATAGATCCAAGTCGGGAAATTTTATCGTTGATTTTTAATTGTTCTTGTTTTATTTTATACTTGAAGTTAAGCCGCACTTTTCCCTTGCGGTGTATTGTCCCTTTTCGTTTGTGTTCGGCCCTTGTGGCCAATAAAGAAAAGCTTATTATTATTATTATTATTATTATTATTATTGAGTGAGAGAGCAGTTCATGCCATCAAAGTGACACTGGGGTAAAATATACGAAGCCCAATATACCCATCATGACTACCCGTCTGATAAAGGTACACCAGACACATGCATCACAACCATATGTGCGCGACATGGTGATCTCATATCAAGATAAACAGCACATGACCTTACAGGTGGGGCCCAGTTAGAATTTTCATCAGGTTGAGTAGCCCATCCCGCTCAAACGGTCCCTGAATAAGGGTTGTTTAAGGATGTTGAAAGAACCACCCATGTTTCCAGAGGTGAATTATTCAAACCCCAAAGAATCCCTCTCAACACATGGCTATGATGCTCCCCCACTACTTCTGCTCGTGATCAGAGATGCACATATCGTCAGCCACTAAGGGACATGCTCAACTGGTTAAGGTCAAACAACTGACAAGCAAATCTGTGGTATTGAGCAGAATATTTGCTGTAGCCCATCTTTTATACCAAGACAAAACAATGTACATGATAACACTTCCAATCAGTTAAGAACAGAAGCCACGAGAGCCACTGCCTGGTACTGCATCAGGGCATAGCCACTGCCTGGTACTGCATTATTATTATTATTATTATTATTATTATTATTATTATTATTATTATTAGTATGATTATTATTATTTGTCTAATGGCTGTAGCGAAAGCGGTAAGATGGTGGACATTTTGCAAGGGCTAAAGATAGACACTTCCTTCTTTGGCCAAGCCCTCATCAACTTTTTCATGTTTCACTTGAAAAGGAAGTTGAGGGTGGAGAGGGAAGTATTGCCTTGTAACGAATTTGTTGAAAGGTGAATGAATGTTGGAAGAATGGCCAGTGTGGAAGGACCAATTCTGAGTATGTACCTGTAAAAAGGGAATCAAAAGAGATGGGCTCTTACCCTGTTGTTCAGGCACCCATGGCTTTTCTTGGTTTCTCCACGAGGACCTTAAAGCGCCTCCAAATCTAAGTAGAGACTTCAAACTTGAAATCTTCAAAGCCACAGTCGAACCAATTCTACTATATGGCTCAGAAACCTGGACGTTATCAAAGAAGCTTGAGAGGCGGTTGGATGGAACCTACACTCACCTCCTTATGAGAGCTCAAAATCTCTCGTGGAAGCGTCATCCAACCGAAATGCAAATATATGGGAAACTACCACCTGTGTTATCTCTTGTGAAAGGTAGGAGAGTCCAGTTTGCTGGACATTGTTGTAGAGCTGAAAACGGGGCAATTTCAACTCTTCTCCTCTGGAAGCCATCTACTCGCAATACTAGAGGGTGCACATTCTCCTACCCTGATGTAATCTCCAGGGATACAGGCATCCAGCAACAGGACCTCCGTAATGCTATGATGGACCGTGAAGTCAGGCGTAGCATGGTAAATTCCATTGTCTCGACCACGGTCGAACAATGATGATGATGATGATGATATTGGGAGTTTTAATTTGTTCAATTTTCATTGTTATTATATTGTGTAGACGTGGAAAACCCATTGTATCGTCCCGTTTTTGTCTTTTATGTTGTTGTATGTCAATTAATGCTTTTGTATGTGAGACCTTGTGGCTAATAAAAGAATAAATTATTATTATTATTATTATTCAGTAGTTTTATTTTTATAGCGTGCTTTCACTTCACTACCGAGCGCAACTCTGTGTGCCTTAGGTATGTGCTGTGATTTGTTGTGATGCTCTGATGGTTTTTGTATGGAAAGTGTTCTGCGTAGGATGTGTGCAGTGCCTAGTAGTGCAATTTTCTGTATGTTATATGTGTTTGTAAGTCCTGGTGTTTTTGTTATGTATTTGTCTGAATATTTTTTATCATGCCTAATGCACCTACTATGATAGGAATTGTTTCTGTTTTTAGATTCCACATTCTGGTTACCTCTATTTCCAGGTCTTTGTATTTTGAAAGTTTCTCCATTTCTTATAGAGACACGTTGTCATCTGCCGGTATTGATACATCAATTATTATTATTATCATTATTATTATAATTATTATTATTATTATTATTATTATTATTATTATTATTATTATATTATTATTATTATTATTATTATTATTATTATTATCATTGAGTGAGCAGTGCATGCCATCAAAGTGATACTGGGGTAAAATATAGGAAGCCCAGTATACCCATCATGACTACCTGTCTGATACGGGTACACCAGGCACATGCATCACAACCATATGTGCGCGACATGGTGATCTCATATCAAGATAAACAGCACATGACCTTGCAAGTGGGACCCAGTTAGAATTTTCTTCTGGTCGAGTAGCCCATCCTGATCAAAAGGTCCCTGAATAAGGATTGTTTAAGGTTGTTGAACGAAACACCCATGTTTCCAGAGGTGAATTATTCAAACCCCAAAGAATCCCTCTCAATACATGGCTATAATGCTCCCCCACTACTTCTGCTCGTGATCAGAGATGCCCATATTGTCTGCCACTAAGGGACATGCTCAACTGGTTATGGTCAAACAACTGACTAGCAAATCTGTGGTACTGAGCAGAATATTTGCTGTAGCCCATCTTTTATACAAAGACAAAACAATATACATGATAACACTTCCAATCAGTTAAGATCAGAAGCCACGAGAGCCACTGCCTGGTACTGCATCAGGGCAGTATTATTATTATTGTCGTTGTTGTTGTTGTTGTTGTTGTTGTTGTTGTTGATACTATTATTGAGTGCGAGAGCAGTGCATGCCATCTATTATTATTATTATCATCATCATCATCATTATCATTATTATTATTATTATTATTATTATTATTATTATTATTATTATTATTACTATTATTATTATTAGGCCTTGTGCCTATATAAGAAAGGATTATTAAGGTGGCGTACTGGAGGAATCGTTAGCACCGTCTTTATGTTCTGAGTTCAAATTCTGCCGAGGTCATCTTTGCCTTTCATCCTTTCGGAATCGATCAAATAAGCTACAGTTAACCATTGAGATCTATGTAACCGACTTAACTCCCCATCCCTCGCAACTGCTTGCTTTGTGCCAAAAATTTGAAATCATTTCTATTGCTGAGACCCCCTTCGGTCATGTCTGACCGTGGGATTGCAGCTAGAAAGTTACCCTCCCAGGCACAAGTCCGGGCAAGGTTGTTTATGGAAGACCAACAATCGCCCATGCATACCGGCCTCCCCTCTACACGCCACCAGTGTTATCCAAGGGAAAGGCAAAGGGGCCGATACAGCTTGGCACCTCTGACGCCGCAACTCATTTCTACAGCTGAGTGAACTGGAGCAACGTGGAATAAAGTGTCTTGCTCAAGATCACAATACGCAGCTTGATCCGAGATTCGAACTCACAACCTCACGATTGTAAGCTCGACGCTCTAACCACTGAGCCATGCACCTTCACCATTACTATTATCATCATTATCAACAGTGGGGGAAACAGCAACAGCAGTAGTAGTAGTAGTAGTAGTAGTAGTAGTAGTAGTAGTAGTAGTAGTAGGGGAGATTGCGGTGGTGGTGGAGGTGGTGGTGGTGGTGGTGGTGGTGTAGGTGGTGGTGTAGGTGGTGTTGGTGGTGGTGTAGGTGGTGGTGTAGGTGGTGTTGGTGATGGTGGAGGTGGTGGTGGTGGTGGTTGTCGTAGTCGTGGCATAATTTTCAGCCTTATTTAAAAAGTTGTGCATTGTAGTAAAACCTGTTCAAAGTATTTAGTTATCGCAAATAGACTTCTTTCACCTGGGATATTTTTAGATTTAAGGATTTCCTTAAACCTCCCCTCCCCCACATCTTCGTACACGTGAACTGTGGAGGTCAGCCCGGCTGGTGTTCAAGTTTTTTTGGTTTGTTTTTTTTTTTTAATGTCTGCAAAAAAGAGTTTTCAGAAAGCTTTGATCATTGTTCCTCTCCCTTCAATCAACAACACAATAAACAGCCGAACTATGGGAGTGTCAGATAAATTCGTTCGCTTTTTTCAGTTTGTATTTATATATTATATATATATATATATATATATATATATATATTGCGGGAGTGAGGTTGCTTTTGTCTTTGGTTTTTGTTGCATTTATTTTGTTTTTGTTTTCTTCGTTGGTGTTGGGGTTCAACTGAGTACTCGTTCGACATAACATCTGAAAAGCGGTAAAATTTACACAAATTTCAAAAGCCAACAGCGATAAACAAGTGCTAACAGCGAAAGAGTAAAGATTCAAAATTATGATTACCCTTTCTTACTAAAGGCGCAAGACCTGAAATTTTGGTGGGAGGGGGCTTGTCGATTACATCGATCCCAGTGTTTCACTGGTTCTTAATTTATCGATCCCGAAAGGATGAAAAGCAAAGTCGACCACGGCGGAATTTGAACTCAGAATGTAAAGATAGACGAAATGCCGCAAAACATTTTGCCGGGCATGCTAACCATTCTGTCAGTTAGCCATCTTTATTAGTAATAGCACTAATAATAATAATAATAATAATAATAATAATAATAATAATAATAATAATAATAATAACAATAATAATAATGATAATAATAGTAGGAGTAGTAGTAGTAGTAGTAGTAGTAGTAGTAGTAGTAGTAGTAGTAGTAGTAGTAGTAGTAATGATGGGCTACAGCAAATATTCTGCTCAATACCACAGATTTGTTTGTCAGTTGTTTGACCTTAACCAGTTGAGCATGTCCCTTAGTGGCTGACGATATGTGCATCTCTAATCACGAGCAGAAGTAGTGGGGGAGCATCATAGCCATGTGTTGAGAGGGATTCTTTGGGGTTTGAATAATTCACCGCTGGAAACATGGGTGGTTCTTTCAACATCCTTAAACAACCCTTATTCAGGGACCTTTTGAGCGGGATGGGCTACCCAACCTGAAGAAAATTCTAACTGGGCCCCACCTGCAAGGTCATGTGCTGTTTATCTTGATATGAGATAACCATGTCGCGCACATATGGTTGTGATGCATGTGCCTGGTGTACCCTTATCAGACGGGTAGTCATGATGGGTACATTGGGCTTCGTATATTTTACCCCAGTGTCACTTTGATGGCATGAACTGCTCTCTCACTCAATAATAATAATAATAATAATAATAATAATAATAATAATAATAGCTTGCTTGCGAACTACATGGTTCTGGGTTCAGTCCCACTGCGTGGCACTAGGGCAAGTGTCTTCTACTATAGCCTCGGGCCAACCAAAGGCTTGTGAGTGGATTTGGCAGACAGAAACTGAAAGAAGCCTGTCGTATGTATGTATGTATGTATGTATGTATATATATATGTGCGTGTGTGTGTGTGTATGTATGTGTGTGTCTCTGTATGTGTGTGTTTGTGTGTCTGTATTTGTCCCCTAGCATCGCTTGATAACCGATGCTGGTGTGTTTACGTCCCCGTAACTAAGAGGTTCGGCAAAAGAGACCGACAGAATAAGTACTAGGCTTACAAACAATAAGTCCTGGGGTCGATGAGCTCGAAAAAAAGACGGTGCTTCAGCATGGCCACAGTCAAATGACTGAAATAAGTGAAAAGCGTATTAAGAGTAAAAAGCCTGAAATTTGGGGGAGGGGGAGAGTCGATTACATCGACACCAGTACTCGACTGGTACTTAAGTTATTGACCCCGAAAGAATAAAAAATAAAGTCGATGTCGGCGGAATTTGAACTCAGAACGTAGCTCGGCGCACTAACGATTTTCCCAGCTCGCCACCTTCTTTAATAATTATAACTATAATAATAATCCTTTCTACTAAAGGCACAAGGCCTGAAATTTGGGGAGAGGGGAGCAGTCGATTACATCGATCCCAGTGTTTCACTAGTATTTAATTTATCGACTGAGCAGGGATGAAAGACAAAGTCGGCCTGGGCGGAATTTGAACTCAGAACATACAGACAGACGAAGTGCCGCAAAGCAATTCGCCCGGCATGTTAACGATTCTGCTAGCTCACCGCCTTCTTTAATAATAATAATAATAATAATAATAATAATAATAATAATAATAATAATAATTATTATTATTATAATAATAATAATAATAATAATAATAATAATAATAATAATAATAATAAGTCAGCCAGCCAACAACCAAGCCAGCCATCGAGACAGACAGACACTACTGTGATGGTGATAATGATAAAATAACAAAAATAATAAGAAGAAGATACTGCTGTGACTACACATAAAACAATATCATTGATGATGATGGTGGTGATGGTGATGGTGATGATGATAATGATGATGGTAATGGTGGTGATAATGATGATAGTGATAGTAATGGTGATGATAATAACAATAATAAGCTGACTACGGCTGCCATAATGGTACGATTATAATTGTAACGGCAATGATGGCCGTCTCCCCACGAGCCAATCAAAGCTAAAAAATGATAACATTATCGTAGCACCAAAATGTTTTTGGAAACTAAAAGGAAAACTAAATCAGTATACCAAATCGCTTGTCCTATGGTTAATCTGGAAGCGCGTCCCCCAGGGAAGAGCCAGCCTGGGATCGAAAAGTCATCAACTGGCACAAACTCTTCTCCGAATACGGACATAGATGGTCACTTGAACGGGAAATCCCCCAACTCGAGCCCTCCAAGTTCACCACCACAACCACCACAGAAAGAAAAATGTAAGCGGAACAAATGGACCCGAGAAGAGTATAAAGAAGTAATATACGCTTATTACTATGCATCAGGTAGGCCATCTCAAGAGAGACACACCGCAAACTCTTACAGTATATGGAGAACACGGAATCAAGACAGTAGGCCCTATTTGGACGAGAACAAATTAGCAAATGTGAGGAGGGATATCCTTAGAAATAACAGACTCACAGACAGTGAAATAAGCGCGATCAAGCACGCAACGGAAAATGACATAAATATAAGACACAAAGGAAATGAAGAATCAGATGAACAGTATAGCCCGCCACGAGGCTTAATTGAAAGACTGCCATCTGACCAAAGTACGCAAAGGTCTGAAGATACAAGAAATTCTATTGTACTTGTTAAAGATAGCCAGGAAAACGAAAATACAACAGTAACTGAAGATCTCGCATTTGCTGAAGAACACAGAGAGTCTATGGCAGAAATGAGGCAGAAAATCCTGAATACGCTTGGAGTTGTAAGACATACAAGTATGAATGATAGAGAACCACTTCATAAACTCTCAAATACAAACCAAAATAAAAAACAAATCCAAATTGGCAACTATGTAACAAATGAAATAATACGAGAATTAAAACCTGATTTTACTGAGTTAAATGAAATTATTTACGCTTCTGCTAGGGCAATTGAAACCAGCTGTATGCCCCCGAAAAAACAAAGAAAACAAAACCTGGGAAGAAATCAAACCTGGAGAAGTAAAATTGAAAAAGAGATTGAATTTATGAGAGGGGAAATCTCAATATTAAATGAACTAATATGTGGAAATGATGTAAGATCCAGAACAGGAAGAAAGATGAAGAGAAAATTTGGATCCTCACCAAGAGAAGAACTGATATCAATAAAAGAAACGCTGAAACAAAAAGTCCAAGCAAAAGCCCAAAGAATACGAAGATTTGAGAAGAGAAACAAGTTTTACAAGCAAAATAAGCTGTTCACATCCAATGCCAAAAAATTCTACAGAGAAATAGGGAAGGAGAAAGTAACCGTTAAAGAGCCCCCTCCCATGGAAGAAGTTCAAAAGTTTTGGAAAAGGATTTGGAGTGACAAGAAGACGTACAACATAAATGCAGACTGGATTATACAAACTGAAGGATCCTACCAAAATTTACAACAAGCATGGGAAGACATCACAATAGCAGACCTAAGAAAGGCACTCACGAAGGCCCATAATTGGAAATCCCCCGGTAAAGATAGGGTGCCGAATTTCTGGCTCGCATCGCTCCCATGCGCACACGGTAAGCTAGTTCAGCTGCTCAATGGAATTATGAGAGACCCAAAGAAAACACCTGAATGGTTAGCAAGTGGCATTACTTACCTACTCCCAAAGAATAACGAAACCAACCTTCCAAAAAACTATCGGCCTATAACCTGTCTATCCACCACGTATAAAATCCTAACATCTATCCTGGCGGAGAAAACATATGCATTCATGGAGAAGAACGATATTTTCCCCATTGAACAAAAAGGGTGCCGCCGAGGCTCTTACGGATGCAAAGATCAACTGCTAATCAATCGTATGGTCCTTGAGAACTGTCACAACAAGCGCAGAAATCTCAGCACCGCATGGATTGACTACAAAAAGGTCTTCGACAGTATACCGCATCCATGGATCTTGAGATCGCTGGACATCTTCAAAATTTCCCCTGTGATTTCAAACTTCCTGAAGCACAATATGTCGTTGTGGAATACGAATCTCCAATTATACCACTCTAATGGAGTACTTGCCTCAGAAAATATAAACATCAACTGTGGAATTTTTCAAGGTGACTCACTTTCACCTTTAATATTCTGCATAGCCCTAATACCCATTACAAGTGAATTAAACAGAACAGGGTATGGGTATAAAATTGCCAATAAAAAAATAAGCCACCTATTTTATATGGATGACTTAAAACTTTATGGTAAAGACAATAATGAACTTGAAGGCCTATTGCACACCGTGAAAGCATTCAGCGATGACATCGGGATGGAGTTTGGACTTGAGAAGTGTGCCAATGCCACTTTCCAGAAAGGGAAGACCACAAATTCAGTCGTGTTAGATGTTGACACAGTCATAAGAGAGCTTGAGCAAGAACAAACATACAAATATTTAGGGATAAATGAAGGCTCTGGTATTCAGCATGAAAGCATGAAAGAGAAAATCAGGAAGGAATGTTATAGGAGAGTTCGTGCAGTCCTGAAATCTGAACTAAATGCGCGTAACAAGGTGTTAGCTATAAATTCCTTAGCAGTTCCAGTTGTTACTTATAGCTACAATGTGTTGAACTGGAATATGAGTGAAGTAAAGAATATAGATAGAAAAATACGCAAGCTGCTGAGTTGTAATAGGATGCACCACCCAAAGGCAGACGTAGATCGAGGTCGAGGCCTGATCCAATTTGAACTAGCTTACAAAACAACCACAATTGGACTGGCCAAATATCTCGAAATATTGAATGACTGGATGCTAAAGCTCGTGGAAAATCACGAGAGACGAAAGAAGCTTCATTCTATCATAAAGGAAAGCAAAAAATTTGCTATTGATCTCGTGCAGGATACCCAAACTGAACAACCCGAGGGAAGTACGGCAACTATTGTTGCAAAGAAGGTGAAAATGATGGCAATGAAAAAAGCGCACGAGCAATTGGCTGATAGGTGGGAGTAGAAACCTCTGCACGGCAAATATGTGACCCGCAGCAAACAAGCTGATGTTGACCAGAAGCAAACCCATCAGTGGCTACGGAGCTCAGGGCTAAAAGCAGAGAGCGAAGGTTTCATCCTGGCTGCTCAAGATCAAAGCCTATTAACCCGGAACTACCAGGCCAATGTGATGAAAAATGGAGCAGACCCAAAATGCCGATTCTGCAACGACATGATTGAAACAGTGGACCACCTAATCTCTGGATGTAAAGTCTTAGCACCAGTGGAGTATAAATTAAGACATGACAGAGTTGGCCAATATCTCCACTGGCTAATAAGTCGGCATTACAATATCAAAACTGCCGACAAGTGGTATAATCACCACCCTGAGGCTGTAACTGAAGGAGAAAATGTAACCATTCTGTGGGACTTTCCAGTACATACAGACCGAACCATCAAGGACAATAAACCAGATATTGTTGTGAAAGACCAAAACAATAAAGTTTGCTTATTGATCGACATGAGCATCCCCTGTGATCATAATATCTCAGCGAAAGAGTTTGACAAGCTCAGAAAATATAAAGACCTACTCATTGAAATTGAGAAAATGTGACATCTCAAGGCGGTTACAATACCAGTGATCGTAGGAGCACTAGGAATGATCAAGAAGGGAACCGAAAATTATATGAGAATGATCCCTGGCTTACCATCCCTGCAAGAAGTGCAAAAGATTGCCTTAACTGGTACATCACACGTATTGAGAAGAGCATTGTCGATTTGAGAACTGTTGCTGCTCATGTATTTTAATTTAACATGAAAATGAACGAACTACTGACTTTGGTTTAATGGCCTACCATTGTATACTATGATTTTCTTTGCCCTAGGAGTCGGGATGACACTCGGCAAGAAATGGAAGCAAATTTGAAAGAAGAAAAAAAAGTAATAATAATAATAATAATAATAACAATAATAATGATAATAATAATAATAATAATAATAATAATAATAATAATAATAATAATAATAATAATGATAATGATAATAATAATAATAATAATAATAATAATAATAATAATGATAATAATATTAATAATAATAATAATAATAATAATAATAATAATAATAATAATAATGATAATGATAATAATAATAATAATAATAATAATAATAATAATAATAATAATAATAATATGATAATAATAATAATAATAATAATAATGATAATAATAATATATAATAATAATAATAATAATGCCCTGATGCAGTACCAGGCAGTGGCTCTCATGGCTTCTGATCTTAACTGATTGGAAGTGTTATCATGTACATGTTTTGTCTTGGTATAAAAGATGGGCTACAGCAAATATTCTGCTCAATACCACAGATTTGCTTGTCAGTTGTTTGACCTTAACCAGTTGAGCATGTCCCTTAGTGGCTGACAATATGTGCATCTCTGATCACGAGCAGAAGTAGTGGGGAGCATCATAGCCATGTGTTGAGAGGGATTCTTTGGGGTTTGAATAGTTCACCTCTGGAAACATGGGTGGTTCTTTCAACATCCTTAAACAACCCTTATTCAGGGACCGTTTGAGCGGGATGGGCTACTCAACTTGAAGAAAATTCTAACTGGGCCCCACCTGCAAGGTCATGTGCTGTTTATCTTGATATGAGATCACTATGTCGCGCACATATGGTTGTGATGCATGTGCCTGGTGTACCTTTATCAGACGGGTAGTCATGATGGGTATATTGGGCTTCGTATATTTTACCCCAGTGTCACTTTGATGGCATGCACTGCTCTCTCACTCAATAATAATAATAATAATAATAATAATAAATTTTGGCACAAGGCCAGCAATTTCGGGAGTGGGGTAAGTCGATTACAACGACACCAGTACTTAACTGGTACTAATTTTATTGACTCCTTTCCACAAGAAGCACAAATATGAAATACTGAGGGAACCTTTAGTCGATTACATCAATCCCTGTACATGACTGGTGCTTGTTATATTAACGTAATCGTTTTTTGTTTTTTTTCCTTATTTTATCCAGAACAATTGAGATATAGTTATATTTATCGTCATATATCATTTATCGTTATAAATAGAAGCTCTCTTAACTTATAGGCAATTTCTCAGCTTTTTATAACTTCTGCCGATTAAACACAAAAGCAGATATATATATATTTATATATATATATTTAGGCCAAGAATTTACAACGACCTCGAACCCACAAGAGTAAACAAGAGAGACAGAGACAGGCGGATACAAGGAAAATTCCCTTGTATATGAATACTAAGCAAATATTCTTTTAAAAACATTTCTTTTAACTTTTCCGACGTTTAATTGTTTTCCGAATCTCTTAGTTGAAAAATTTCTCAATGCCTGAAACCGGTTCTGAAATGTTATTTATAAAATTATCTTAGCCTTTTCTACCTTGACTTTTTTCCCCGTATATATATATATATATATATATATATATATATATATATATATATATATATATATAATATATATATATATATATATATAATATATATATATATAGATAGATAGATAGATACTTTTATCCTTTATTTGTTTCAGTCAATTGACTGCGGCCATGCTGGAGCACCGCCTTTAGTCGAAGACCCGAAAACTTATTCTTTTTAAGCTTAGTACTTATTCTATCGGTCTCTTTGCCGAACCGTTAAGTTACGGGGGCGTAATCACACCAGCGATGTTGGGGGAACAAACAGACACACACATACATACATACATACATACATACATGCATACATACATACATACATACATACATACATACATACATACCACGGGCTTCTCTCAGTTTCCGTCTACCAAATCCACTCACAAGGCTTTGGTCGGCCCGAGGCTATAGTAGAAGACACTTGGCCAAGGTGCCACGCAGTGAGACTGAACACGGAATCATGTGGTTGATAAGCAAGCAACTTACCACGCAACCACGCCTATATATATATATATAATATATATATATATTATATATAATATTATATATATATATATATATATATATATATATATATATATATATATATTATATATATATATATAATATATATATATATATATAGATATATATATATATATATATATATATATATATATTATATATATATAATATAATATAATCACCCATGGATTTATTTGGATAATGCCATACAAAATTCTGGTGCCTCTGACTTAAGTACCATATTCATCTGAATCTAAATTTTGCTGAACTTATATATATATCTATCTATATATATATATATATATATATATATATATATATATATATATATATATATCATTTAATGTACACTGTTCTGGTTACCTCTACAGATACTCTATAGAAATTATACCCACCACTGATTTTTGCCACGACGTTTCGTATACGAGACGTCGGGTGTAAACAAACAATGAAATCGAAGATGAGAAAAGGGTAATATGTGTATATGCTATACTTCGCGGAGTTTTACCCCTTCATCAGCACTAATTTAACCCTTTAAACATCCTCGAACATATTGCTTATATATCCACTGTATTCAGCGGTGTTTGGTTACTGGATATAACAATTTACATATTAAACGCATTCCTGGAAGCTGGCACGTACATATTTGTGACTTGCATAATGAAATACTGCGTACCTACAAGCCATTTATACATTGTATTAAAATATGTGGTCAGGTAGAAGGCGGCGAGCTGGCAGAATCGTTAGCATGTCGGGCGAAATGCTTAGCAGTATTTCGTCTGCCGCTACGTTCTGACTTCAAATTCCGCCGAGGTCGACTTTGCCTTTCATTCTTTCGGGGTCGATTAAATAAGTACCAGTTACGCACTGGGGTCGATGTAATCAACTTAGTACGTATGTCTGGCCTTGTTTGTCCCCTCTATGTTTAGCCCCTTGAGGGTAGTAAAGAAATAGGTATTTCGTCTGCCGTTACGTTCTGAGTTCAAATTAGCCGAGGTCGACTTTGCCTTTCGTCCTTTCGGGGTCGATAAATTAAGGACCTGTTACGCACTGGGGTTGATATAATCGACTTAATCCGTTTGTCTGTCCTTGTTTGTCCTCTCTGTGTTTAGCCCATTGTGGGTAGTAAAGAAATATATATGTGGTCAGGTAAATTTTAGAAGGTGCCTTGTGTCTCCGAGCAAACCTCAGGCTCTAGGTACATGGTTTGTCTATTTGAAAAACAGGACGCTGGTCCATGAGAAACCACGAGAAAAAAATCTTTCTCGTCCTTCTGTTGACACTCTCTTTTTTTCTGGTGGATTATTCTGTTTTTCAGATAGAACAAACTATGTGCCCCGAGCTCAAGGATTGTTTGCACACACAAGGCACGTTATAAAAATCTGCTCTACCATGTGTCTCAATAGCAAGAAACTATAAGTACAGTTCTATATTTAAGAGATCAGGAATTATTTACCTTATTTACATTTGACGGATATTTGTCCTCATCTTGTTTGTTGTTGACACAATGTTTCGGCTGATATACCCTCCAGCCTTCATCAGGTGTCTTGGGAAAATTTCGAATCTGGGTTCTCATTCATAAGGTATTTTTCGATGTTATTATTACTATTGAGTGAGAGAGCAGTGCATGCCATCAAAGTGACACTGGGGTAAAATTATTATTATGATTATGATTATTCAGGTCACTGCCTGGAATCGAACTCGGAATCTTGCGGTTAGTAGCCCGCGCTCTTAACAACTATGCCATATGCCCGTGGGCGTAATGGTTAAGAGCGCGGGATACCAACAGCAAGATTCCGAGTTCGATTCCAGGCAGTGACCTGAATAATAATAATAATAATAATAATAATAATAATAATAATAATAATAATAATAATATAATAATAATAATAATAATAATAATAATAATAATACCTTAGGAATGAGAACCCAGGTTCGAAATTTCCCCAAGACACCTGGCGGGTATATCAGCCTAAATTTTGTGTTAACAGCAAGCAAGATGAGGACAAATATCCGTGAAATGTAAATAATGTAAACTATAAGTAGTTATTCTTTTAATACAGTGTACATTCAATGCTATTTATCTTTCACTGGGTAGAGTACAATTTTTGTTGATCCCACCTTAATGGAGCAGTAAATGGCTGTGTGATAAGAAGCTTGATTCACAACCACATGGTTCAGGGCTCAGTCCCACTGCATGGAACCTCGGACAAGTGTCTTTTACAGTAGCCTCGGGCCGAGCAAAGCCTTGTGAGTGGATTTGCTAGGCAGAAACTGGAAGAAGCCTGTCGTATATATATCTATGTGTGCGTGTGTGTGTGTATTTATATGTGTCTTTGAATCTGTGTTTATCCCTCCGCCGTTGCTTGGCAACCGATGTTGGGGTGTTTATGTCCCCATAACTTAGCGGTTCGGCCAAAGAAGCCAACAGAATATGTAATAGGCTTACAAAGAATAAGTTCTGGGGTCGATTACCTCAGCTAAAAACCCTCTTAAGACGGTGCTCCAGCATGGCCGCAGTCAAATGACTAAAACAAGTAAAAGAATAAAAGAGCAAAAGAATACACACACACATATTTATTTATTTATATATATATATATTATATATATATATATTAATATATATATATATATATATATATTATATATATATATATATATATATACATACATACATATATACATATATATACATATATATATATATATATATATATGTATATGTATGTATATATATGCATATGTGGACACAGAACGTCGCGAAACGTGTACAACACAAAATACGAAGTACGAATACATGGAATATGAACTATTTTTTCGAACGACGAAAGACACAGATGGAAAACAAGACAAACAACATAAAGAACGACCCTTCATCGGTTGTTAGCTGTTTTTGTACTCTCGTTTCCATAAACAGTTGCTTCCACAAAGCAAATTACATAATATTTGGGATTTTTATTTTAATACACTGTACATTAAATGCTATCTAGCTTTCACTTGGAGCCACGCGAGCAAGGCTCCCACGTGACCGTCGGCCATTTTTCTTTCTTCTCCTAACTTGTGTTTCTTTCTTTCTCTCCGTTGTAACTGGGGCAAGGTAGACGTGTTCTTGTCTGTCTCCTGTCCAAGCTTGATTTACGCGTTCGCCAACACAACCTCGTTTAAGCTTCGCAAACCTACCTGTTTGTTTTCACTGTCTTGTTTGTGTCACCAATTTTGATCCTCCGCAAAATCACAAACTTTAATTAATTTGCTTTGCAGGAGCAACTGTTTTATCGAAAGCGTATTTTGGTGTTAAATAATCGAAATACGAGAGTAGAAAAACAGCCAACAACTGATGATGGGTCGTTCTTTATGTTGTTTGTCTTGTTTTCCATTTATGTCTTCACACCTATTACACTTTTTTTTTTTTTTGGCTCGGGTCAAACACTAGAGGTTAACCGTTTATTTAACTGTATGAACGGTATTTCGACATCTGATTATCCTTTTGAAGTTCAAAAACAACTGCAGAAACACAAATATTCAAATATACATACGAGGAAATCCTGCTTTCCTATTTTGATACAATGACATCATTAGTTTTCAATTTTGTAACTGGTAAAAAGAAAAACAAAGAAGAAAGAAAATAAAAGAAAAGAGAACAGGAAACGGAAACAGAAAAAGAACGAAAGAATATTTAGTCGAATAGTTTTGTGAAAATGTGACGAAATTCACCTGTTATTTTATTCCTTCCTCCAGCTCAGAAGTGAAGGTGTGTTGGAATAATTTTGTTTTTAGAGTTAGATTTTGTTTGATTGTGAGGTTAAATAGCTTTCTTTGCAACTACTGGTTTCCAGCAAAATCTCACTGCACACCACCTTGGGTAAATACTACAAACTCGAACCGACCAGTTCCTTCAAAATGAATTTGGAAAACGATCATAGTGGATATAGTGGATGTGTCATATAGAAATAAGCGTCTGTGCATGTGTGTGCGCGCGCGTGTGTGTATGCATGCGTGTGTGTGTGTGTGTGCATCTGTGTGTATTTGTTTGTTCCCCCATCGCCATTTCACAATCGGTGTTGGTTTGTTTACAACCCCGTAATTTGACGGTTGGGCAGTTGGGCAAAAAAGGCCAATAGAATAGGTACCAGACTTAAATCGGAAACGACTAGAGGCGATTGTTAGACTAAACTCTTCACGGCGGTGCCCCAGTATGGCCGCCATACAATGACTGAACAAATAAAAAGTAAAAGATAAATTACAGCAAGGCGGCGGACAATAAGATTCAATTCATTGCGTGATTATTGTCAGCGCTGATTATTATAAACTACCTGCGCCCATTAGAAATTGCTCTTTTAAAACTATAGGCGCAAGCGAACCCGTGTGGTAAGAAACTTGTTTCCCACACGGCCACTATTGCCTTAGGCCGTATAACGCTTCCTGGGATAACGCTTCAGTTTAGCTCACAGATTTTTTTAATATTCTTTTTTTAACTAAACAGTTTGAAACTTCGTATACTGGTGTAATTTCTCACGCTGAACACGGCTTACCTTCAACATTTTTAAGAAAACTTCGTATTTTAGAAACTATTTCGCATTAAAGTTGTATTTTGGTGATTTTAATCAATCAACGACGCGTATTCAACTGAAGAAACCTTCTGCTGTTTGCGATAGTAATTGAAGAGCAACAACTTCTGGGTCATCTCTACTAAATATATTTTTCAACCACGTGAGGATTATTCTGTTACTAAAATTTTAACGTTGTTGGTAAAACAACATATTCTCTCTTTTAACTGAATATTGAAAAAGAGAGAAAAAAATTAATTTTGGCAGTAAGGACTAAACCGCGTGTTTCATTATCACAATTATAAAGAAATTCAGATGTGCAACATTGTGCAAGATAATTTCCCGAAATGTTTTTCTTGCGCACCAACAGCCCTCTCACACGCACACACTTACACATATACGCACGCGGATCACATGGATGAAATCCCATTTTGAAAGTATACTCTTTTACTCTTTTACTTGTTTCAGTCATTTGACTGCGGCCATGCTGGAGCACCGTCTTTAATCGAGCAACTCGAACCCGGGACTTATTCTTTTGTAAGCCCAGTACTTATGCTATCGGTTTGTTTTGCCGAACCGCTAAGTAACGGGGACATAAACACACCAGCATCGGTTGTCAAGCAATGCTAGGGGGACAAACACAGACACACAAACACACACACGCATATCTATATATATATATATATATATATATATATATATATATATACATATATACGACGGGCTTCTTTCAGTTTCCGTCTACCAAATCCACTCACAAGGCTTTGGTTAAAGTTTTTTTATTATTTTGGCATAAAGAACACAAACATAAGTGCTGAGCCAGTGACTAAACTTGTAGTATTTCGTTGGGATTACTCCAATGAACTGACACCAGAATCTATCAGAATCGTTGGTGCGTGCCGGTGTAGTATGTGACCTACATACATGTTTCTGGTACAGTTTGTGACCTACATTAGTTCAAATGGTATAGTTTGTGAGAGGTGTTCCATTGCGAGCATTTCAATCTCATTTAGATTTCACTTGTTGGAAGATATCAAGATGAAATGAGCAGAATCTCTTTATTGCATTTTTAAATAATATCCGTGCTGTATACAAACAGGCGCAGGAGTGGCTGTGTGGTAAGTAGCTTGCTTACCAAACACTAGATTCCAGGTTCAGTCCCACTGCGTGGCACCTTGGGCAAGTGTCTTCTACTATAGCCTCGGGCCGACCAAAGCCTTGTGAGTGGATTTGGTAGACGGAAACTGAAAGAAGCCCGTCGTATATATGTGTAACTATCTATATATATATGTGTGTGTGTGTGTGTTTGTGTGGCTGTGTTTGTCCCCCAATATCGCTTGACAACCGATGCTGGCGTGTTTACGTCCCCGTAAATTAGCGGTTCGGCAAAAGACACCGATAGAATAAGTACTAGGCTTACAAAGAATAAGTCCTGGGGTCGATTTTCTCGACTAAAGGCGGTACTCCAGCATGGCCGCAGTCAAATGACTGAAACAAGTAAAAGAGAAAAAGAGTAAAAGAGAGTCACAGTATTCATGTTTCTAGTGTGAAATAAAAATCTTTTATTTTTTAAATGTTTAACTTACTATTTATAATTACAAATTTATAACAAAATTTTGATTGCAGATCGCAAGCTTGTCTAGATTTAAGTTGGCATGTAGATCACATACTACACTGGCACCGAATCGTTTACCTTTAAAGCGAAAAAAAAAAAACCGACGTATACGACAGGTATATAAAATATATTTTGTGTACTTGTTTCTCTGTTCATTCGGATAAACTGTAGAAATTGTTGTACGCGCGTGCACACAAACACAAAATTTCTCCAGATGTTTAGCTGTTATTTTTAGCATATCGAGTTTCGTGGTGAGGGCTTCACACTCCGTGATCCTTTTGCTGTTTCACTATAAATCTACGCATGCGGAAACAGATAAAACAGTCGTTCATTTTCACTTTTAGACAGGGGGATGAGGTGGCGGGGGGGGTTGATCAATTTTTGAGTTTTTCATTAAAAAAAATTTGAAATCAAAATCCCCCCCCACCACCACCACCACCACCACCACCACCATATTCTTAATCTCTGTATTTTTTCACGTAGATTGAAAAGAAGTTTCGAAAAAAGTTAAAAATTAAAAACTTGTGGGTGGCGGGGTGGAATTTAAAATTTTGAAAACGTGGTTTTTCGCATATTCGGAATCTCCGACAGCGAAAACATAGGAATCCGGTGAAAAAAAATGCGTTTTGGTGACCAGGCGCTAAACTAGATCCGGAAAGTTATGAGGGGAAAAAACAGTGAATTTTCCAACAGTCCTCCCCCAGAAACGTGTTTATAATCGTGATTTGCGTCATTTGAACGGTATTTCTATAAAATTTCATCAATATATATATCCATTTTCCTGAAAGTTATGAGGGAAAAATCGAATCTTGTGAAATTTCCGAAAGTCCTCTCACCACAACCCCACGTTTTTTGCGCATTTTCATTTTTTTTTGTTTCCATATTCGCTTTCAACACTCTTTTCAACACCTAGCAGCCTGGTTTTTTTTTTTTTTTTTTTCGTTAAGGGGTCTCAAACTTTATATTGACCTATGAATATAAATATATATATGTATATGCTTGGAAAAGGATGCGTGGCGTTTCATTATATAATAATAAAATAATAAATAAAACATGCATATATACATACATATATAGATAGATGTAGGTACGTACATATATGTATGCATATATGCATATGTTTTATTTATTATTTTGTTATATATATATATATATATATATATAGGCGCAGGAGTGGCTGTGTGGTAAGTAGCTTGCTTACAAACCACATGGTTCCGGGTTCAGTCCCACTGCGTGGCATCTTGGGCAAGTGTCTTCTGCTATAGCCCCGGGCCGACCAATGCCTTGTGAGTGGATTTGGTAGACGGAAACTGAAAGAAGCCTGCCGTATATATGTATATATATTTATAAGTGTGTGTGTATATGTTTGTGTGTCTGTGTTTGTCCCCCTAGCATTGCTTGACAACCGATGCTGGTGTGTTTACGTCCCCGTCACTTAGCGGTTCGGCAATAGAGACCGATAGAATAAGTACTGGGCTTACAAAGAATAAGTCCCGGGGTCGATTTGCTCGACTAAAGGCGGTGCTCCAGCATGGCCGCAGTCAAATGAGTGAAACAAGTAAAAGAGCAAAGAGTAAAGAGTAAAAGAGAATACAAACATACCTACAGATAGATATAGATATGAGTTTATAGTTACGTGCAGATGTTCATTGTCGGAATGCTTCTGGTCATCGTATCATTGTCAGGATGCCTCTGATTATTGTGTCTTCAATCAGGAACGACATGCAATATCAACTGCAATTCGGAATATAAACATTTTACCTTGCGTATTAAATAGAAAATATTTTCAAGGGAGGCTACTCTTCAAAAATGATTGTAATTAATTCCCTTATAGAATTTTTTTTTTCTTTTCCCTTATAGAATATTTCTTTTTTCTTTTTGTTTTTTTTCCTCTTGCAGTGTTTCTTAATTTATATCTTTTATTACCTCCGCCAAGGCAGGAGGTTATGTTTTCATTGGCGCTGGTTTGTCCGTCTATCCGTCTGTGTGCAAAATAACTCAAACAGTTGAGAACGATATTTGATGAAACTTGCAGAAAAAGTTAGTAATGACACGGAATAGATGACGAAATTTTGGGAGTGATCTGGAGATTTTTATGGATTCTTGAAAGATTTTTCATTTGTTGTATTTACTTTACATGAAGTATGACATTACGTTCTTTGATTATCTCCCTTGAAAACGAATCGTTTCCACGTAACCTATGGTGGCGTTGCTGTTTAGAGACAGTGTTGATGATGACGATGGTCGAGATAAGTATGGGAGGAGGATAAAATAGTATCGGTGGTTATAATGGCGACAGGAGCAGTGTGATGTGTGATGCTGAGGTGATGGTGGTAATAGTGGTTTTGATGATAGTGTCAGTTGTGTGATGGTGGTATTGCAGTGGTTATACTGGTTGTGGTGGTGAAAGTGACTGTCAAGGTAACCGTTATGATAACATTGATGGCGGTGTATGTGGTTGAAGTGGAATCAATGACAATGCTGCTGGTGATGTTGGTGGTTGTGGACTGCTTCAGATGATTCTCAAAACGTAAAGACAGATAAAATACTGCTAAACATTTCACCCAGCGTGCTGACATTTCTGCCAGCTTCCCTTCTCAAACTTTACCCCTGGGCGGTTTCACGGTCTCTTGAACTCTCTCTCCAAAGTTCTTTTCAACTTTCCCTCGCGGTACTTGTCGGCTATCGGACTCGTCCCCGTATTTAGCCTTGGATGGAGCTTACCACCCGCTTTGGGCTGCGTTCCCAAGCAACCCGACTTATTTATGTACGTGTGTGTGTGTGTGTGTGTGTGTGCGGTGGGACTGAACCCGAAACTATTCGCTTGCAAAGCGGCTTTCTGCACTTTGTACAATACACTGCTTTTGTTTCTTCATAACTTTCCAAAAAATGGATGTTCTCCGATGAAATAGTCTACAGATACATTTAAGACCGTGAAGGTTAAGATTATATAGGAAACAGTGAAAACTTTTTTAGAAGTTTGGTTAGAGGAGATTGGATAATTGGCACACGGAGGTACACGAAGATACACAGAGGCGCATACGCACACACATACACACACACATA
This sequence comes from Octopus sinensis, assembly GCF_006345805.1. Classification (NCBI taxonomy): domain Eukaryota; kingdom Metazoa; phylum Mollusca; class Cephalopoda; order Octopoda; family Octopodidae; genus Octopus; species Octopus sinensis. The sequence goes on along the minus strand of NC_042997.1, from coordinate 134,028,239 downwards.
TAGATAGATAGATAGATAGATAGATAGATAGATAGATAGATAGATAGATAGATAGATAGATAGATAGATAGATAGATAGATAGATAGGCAATTACATAATACATACATACATATACATAAATGTGTAATGGTGTCTGTCTGTCTGTGTGGGTGGGGTTACTCTAACTCCTGCCACACTGTCCAACTGATTTTAATAATTTTTGACACATAGGTACATCACATAAGGCCGGAAGTTTTCGAAAACTCAATAATACTCAATTAGCATCGATTTTTGTGAGCCCAATCAGGCGTGTGAATGAAAATTCCCATAACGATGTTATTTTTCCAGCAGCTTTTGCATTCTGCAAGTGTAAAATTTCAACAAAATTGATAGAATAGTCTCTAAGGAAATGCTTATTCAATACAAGGTCAGAGGTGGGCTTAACTTCAACACGGAAAACACGAGCAACGTCGGGTCCAACTGCTAGTCTATGTACATAAATGTGTAATGGTGTCTCTCTGTGTGTTTGGGGTTATTCTAACTCCTCCCACACCGTCCAACTGATTTTAATGATTTTTTGCACATAGGTAGATCACATACTCTGAAGTTCATATAAGGTCGAAACTTTTCGAAAACTTGATAATGTTTAGTTGGCATCGATTTTTGTAAGCTCAATCGGGCGTTTGAATGAAAATTGCCATAACGATGTCAGTTTTCCAGCAGATTTTGCATTTTTTGTCTGATTTTGATGAAAATCGATGAGTGGGCGAGGCTCATGGCAGTGAGATGATGTCAGTATATGCCGTTGACAAAAAATTGATAATTGCGCCTGAGCAGTGGTTTCATAAAATCAATAGTCTTTTTGCGTCCAAACACTAATAGGGATCGTATTTTTGGCTGTAACTTTTATATTTTTATCTGATTTTAATGAAATTTGAGATGTAGGTAAATTTTGTGGTGGGGAGACGGTAAAGGTGTTTATTTAATTGAAAAGGGCACAAATGCAAATAAGCATTTCCTTAGAGATGCTCTTATCGATTTTGTAGAAATTTTACACGTGATTATATTTCATGTCCATTACAGTAATCGATAATTGCGCGTGAGCGGGAGATTGTAAGAAATCAATAGGCTTTTTTTTATACAATTACCCATAGGATTTTGAAGAAAATTGACCCATGAATAAAATTAAGCACTTCGACATATGAAACATCGATTATGCATATAATGTACTTGGATTTAAAAGCCAGTGGGATATTTTCATGTAAATGGTCACATGGATTCTATTTTATGACATAACCTTAACAATTTTCTTCGGATTTTGCTAAGATTGGACACGCTGATCAATTTTGAATAGAGGATGGTATTAAGGGGAGAGAAATATAAAAAGAACATCACTCTCAACGGGTCGAGGTACACCCAAAAGTTTGACTGCGATTTCAGACGGCCCAGTATGTAGGAGTATGTCGAAAGCGTTAACCGGGTAAAATCCCTGCCGAACCAGATGTAACATCTTAATGGGTAATTGTTGGCACGGGGAACGTTGAAGATTTCAGTACAAGGTCAGAAGTGGGCTTAACTTCAACACGGAAAACACGAGCAACGCTGGGTCCAACAGCTAGTGCGTACATACATACATACATACATACATACATACATACATACATACATACATACATACATACATACAAAACTTCTGTCAAATGTAAACATAACATGTCGGATTTTGTTGTTCTGGACAGAAGGGCAAAGATATGTACCGTCATAGAGGCCAGTTGCCCTGCAGATATAAATATCTCTTTGAAAATCAAAGGAAAAGAGGATGTCTATGGACAACTGCTTTGAAACCTCCAGCTTCTATATTCAGACTATGAATTCATATTCATTCTAATAATAATTGGAGCACTAGGTTTTGTTAGTAAATGCTGAAAGGAGAATCTGGATATACTGGGATTTTCAGAAAGAGAAATCGACCGGCTAATTCGAACTTTACAAGTGCAATCTGTGAGTGGAACAGTAAAAATATGCAAGATTTTTCTCAAGTTCTAAATGTGAATTTGTCTGTGTTAACTACATCCCAAAGATGGAGCCTTGTATCTTTGTTAGAAACCGACTCCCTCCTCGGTGGAAGATTTATAATAATTAAAAAAATAGAAGAGACATACATACATACTTACATATATACATATATACGTACATACATATACATATAAAAGACCCCCTTCGGTCATGAATGACCATGGGATTGCACCTAGAAAGTTACCTTCCTAGATACAAGTCCGGGCAAGGTTGTTTATGGAAGGCTAGCAGTCGCCCATGCATACCAGCCTCCCCTCTCCACGCCACCAGTGTTATCCAAGGGAAAGAAAAGGTCGATACAGCTTGGCACCAGTGACGTCGCAACTCATTTCTACAGCTGAGTGAACTGGAGCAACGTGAAATAAAGTGCCTTGCTCGAGAACACAACACGCAGCCCGGTCCGGGATTCGAGCTCACAACCTCGACGCTCTAACCACTGAGCCATGCGCCTTCACATATACATATACGTACATACATATACGTACATATATATACATATACGTACATACATATACGTACATATATATATACACACAGAGCTGTATCAAACCCTAGAAATGCTGGGGTTTTCCCACCTCCCGCAAGAAAACTAAGTGTACTTTAGGTCGATTCTTGACACATTGAAAATTTGTAAGATATTGCGGGTTAGGGTTAGGGTTAGGGTTAGGGTTAGGGTTAGGGTTAGGGGAGGCTTGAAATGGTTAGGGTTAGGGTTAGGGAGAGGCTTGAAATGAAAATATGCGTGTATTCACATACGTATGGAATACACACACACACACACACATGCAAACAATAATGCAGTACACACACACACATACTCACGCACACACACATACACATGCACATACGCGTCTATACGGAAGTAATGGGAACACTTAGTGCGAATACCAGTTTATTCACGCACGTTCCCCCACACACACCCAAACACGAGGGCATACGCGTGCGCACACACCTAGTTACACTACCCCATGCTCATAACCACAAACTGAACCGAAATAGCCTTTGTTACTTTCTTAACGGATGTTTTGAATTCAGGAAGTGGGTTTAGCCATACAATTGTGCCCATCCCACTAAACTTGTTTCCTTGTACTTTTCTGTATAGTGAAGTGGGGGGGGGGAGGCTAATGCAGTTTCGCACCTCACCTTGAAAAAACACATTTTTTTAAAAACGTTTCTTCGGATTCCTAATTGAGGTAAAGGTGTACTTGTAAAAAATTTAACGAAAGAAACAGCTTCTATTTTATCTCTATATATAAAACTGAAATGCGTTTTTACCGCTTGGTTCGCTTTCAATGCCACTACATCCCGTCCGATTCGCTCCTTGGTTGTGTCCTCATCTTATAAAATGTGGCCCCAGTAGACCCGAATGAAATCGGGTTATATTAACCAAAAGGTGAAAAGGGGTATAAATGGGGCTGGAAGGGGATTAAAATTTAAAGGAGCGGGTGTTTAGCAATTCTCTGTTACATCAAGCTACAAAATTTGCTCCAGCCTTTTAATCGTCAATGTGTTGCCGTCCATGATGAAGAAGTTTTCAATGCTTGCCATCGTCAGTCTACTGTCGTGAGAAAGAATCAAGTCAAAACTTGGTTTTTAGGGATTTTATTTTACATCAAGTTCAAAATTTTACGCCAGCCGTTGAACTGTCAATACGTTGCTGTCCGTCGTTAAGAAATGCCAGCCATGGTGACTCTACTATCCTCAATTCATCCCTTCAAACTTTGGTTTCCAATATTTTATTATTTATTATTTCAGCTCGCAAGTTCGTCTGTCCCTTTTAAATGTTAGTGTTTTGCTGTCTGTCTTGAAGCAGACCTTTCCTTTGTAACTGCCTGATATTTATGATTGATCTTTCTAAATATTTTATTTCTCAACTTACTCAAGATCTTCTGTTGTTTATAAATGGGAGAGAGATCATAAAGATAAAGAGTAAGAGAAAGCGAGGGAGAGTCCGAGAGAAAGGAGAGTAAGAGAGTGGGAAAGTGAGAGAGAAAGGAGAAAGAAACAAAGAGGGAGAATCATCATCAATCATCATCATCATCATCGTTTAACGTCCGTTTTCCGTGCTAGCACGGGTTGGACAGTTTGACAGGGGTCTGGGAAGCCAGGAGGCTGCACCAGGCTCCAGTCTGATCTGGCAGCGTTTCGACAGGTGGATGCCCTTCCTAACGCCAACCACTCTGTGAGCGTAGTGGGTGCTTTTTTCGTGTCGCCTGCACAGGTGCCAGGGGGGCTGGCAGCGTCCACGATCGGTTGGTGCTTTTTACGTGCCACCAGCACAGAAGCCAGTCAAAGCGGCGCTGCAATCCGCCACGTTCGGATGGTGCTTTTTACGTGCTGAAAGGAAGCAACAGAAAGTAACAACCACACTCTTACCCGCGCGTAGAGCGGGTCACCTTCAGCTAGTCTCTATATATAAAACTGAAATGCGTTTTTACCGCTTGGTTCGCTTTCAATGCCACTACATCCCGTCCGATTCGCTCCAAAATTTACACGGACATGTAGAATGAGGTGACGATGCGCGTGGGCTACCTTAGAAATCCCTATCTTAAAAGGTGTGGTTGCTAGGGGCCATCTTCCTACCCCACCCTATTTCCTCCAGTACTCTGTCACTCCTCTTCATTTGACAATGCAACTACCGTTATTTAATGTAAAGTCTTCCTCAAATCGCTCTGTAGCTATTTACTCTCTTCCGAGAACATTTTCACTCACTCTATCTCTTACCTTCCTATACATTTTACTCATGTATCTCTCAGCGTTCATGGACAGTAACAAATATTACTCGCCATCCCCATCGCCATCGCATTCTATTGTCTACCTGTCAACACACACACACACACACACACATATATACATATATCTAATATTATATTTTTATCTTTATGTTTTTGCTTTTGGTTTTTTACTGTTTCATTTCCCTATTAGTGGTTTTATCTCTAATTTAATTTCTACAGCGTGCACACACACACATACACACACACACACACACACACATACACACACACACACACCTATATGTAGCCCCAGTACACCCGAATGAAATCGGGTTCTCTTCATCAAAATGTGAAAAGGGGTCTACAATTATCATCGCCACAACTTATGTATGTCTTCCTCACTCACTCACTCTTTTTCCTAATGATAATTATCATCGCCACCACCAACACCACCAACACACAATCTGGGCAATCTTTCTCTTATAACAAATCATGTTTACATTGCAACGACGTCTGCCACCTCCGCCGTCTCTATTTATTCTGCAAATGACCAGAACTCGGGAAACTTAGTTTGGTGTTCTATGGTCTATGACCAGAACTCGGGAAACTTGGTTGAGTGTTCTATGGTCTATGACCAGAACTCGGGAAACTTGTTTGACTGTTCTATGGTCTATGACCAGAAATCGGGAAACTTGGTTGAGTGTTCTATGGTCTATGACCAGAACCTGGGAAACTTGGTTGTGTCCTCATCTTATAAAATGTGGCCCCAGTAGACCCAAATGAAATCGGGTTATATTAACCAAAAGGTGAAAAGGGGTATAAATGGGACTGGAAGGGGATTAAAATTTAAAGGAGCGGGTGTTTAGCAATTCTCTGTTACATCAAGCTACAAAATTTGCTCCAGCCTTTTAATCGTCAATGTGTTGCCGTCCATGATGAAGAAGTTTTCAATGCTTGCCATCGTCAGTCTACTGTCGTGAGAAAGAATCAAGTCAAAACTTGGTTTTTAGGGATTTTATTTTACATCAAGTTCAAAATTTTACGCCAGCCGTTGAACTGTCAATACGTTGCTGTCCGTCGTTAAGAAATGCCAGCCATGGTGACTCTACTATCCTCAAATTCTATCCCTTCAAACTTTGGTTTCCAATATTTTATTATTTTTATTCAGCTCGCAAGTTCGTCTGTCCCTTTTAAATGTTAGTGTTTTGCTGTCTGTCTTGAAGCAGACCTTTCCTTTGTAACTGCCTGATATTTGATTGATCTTTCTAAATATTTTATTTCTCAACTTACTCAAGATCTTTTGTTGTTTTAAAAATGGGAGAGAGAATACATAAAGATAGAGAGTAAGAGAAAGCGAGGGAGAGTCCGAGAGAAAGGAAGAGTAAGAGAGTGGGAAAGTGAGAGAGAAAGGAGAAAGAAACAAAGAGGGAGAATCTCATCATCATCATCATCCATCATCGTTTAACGTCCGTTTTCCGTGCTAGCACGGTTGGACAGTTTGACAGGGGTCTGGGAAGCCAGGAGGCTGCACCAGGCTCCAGTCTGATCTGGCAGTGTTTCGACAGGTGGATGCCTTCCTAACGCCAACCACTCTGTGAGCGTAGTGGGTGCTTTTTTTCGTGCCGCCTGCACAGGTGCCAGGGGGGCTGGCAGCGTCCACGATCGGTTGGTGCTTTTTACGTGCCACCAAGCACAGAAGCCAGTCAAGGCGGCGCTGCAATCCGCCACGTTCGATGGTGCTTTTTACGTGCTGAAAGGAAGCAACAGAAAGTAACAACCACACTCTTACCCGCGCGTAGAGCGGGTCACCTTCAGCTAGTATATATATATATATATATATAATATATATATATATATATATATATACATATATGTATGTATGTATGTATGTATGTATGTATGTATGTATGTATGTATGTGTGTATGTGTGTGTGTGTGTTTGTGTGTGTGTGTGTGTGTGTGTGTGTGTGTGTGTGTGTGTGTGCGTAATATGTATATTTATGGAATTGTTGTTAAATACCAGTGCCGGTGACACGTTAAAAGCACCGTCCGAACGTGCAGATGCCAGCGCCCCCTGACTGGCGTCCGTGTCGGTGTCACGTAAAAGTACCAACCGATCGTGGCCGTTTGCCAGCCTCCTCTGGCCCCTGTGCCGGTGGCACGTAAAAAGCACCCACTACACTCACGGAGTGGTTGACGTTAGGAGGGACATCCAGCTGTAGAAACAATGCCAGATCAGACTGGAGCCTGGTGCAGCCTCCTGTCTTCCCAGACCCCGGTCGTCTGTCCAAACCATGCTAGCGTGGAAACGGCCGTTAAACGATGATGATGATGATGATAGCTGAATTTTTCTAACGAAGCACATTGACCGCATAGAAGTGCTCAAGTCGAACCTGAGACGTTAGATAGGTATGATAAATGAAATGGAAAATGTTCAAGTTAGGCAAACTTCAATGAATACATGCGTGCACGAATTTAATTAGGATAAAAATTGCCCAAAATAAAACATATATTAATATGTTAATATACAAAGCACGCGGAGTTCTGTTTTTTATTCGACGGTCATTCGGAATGCTCACAGCAGCCATATTCCTACCGCTCTATGTCACGCTGGTGAGACCCATAATGGAGTACGGTATTCAAGCTTCTTCTCTTTATCTCCTCAAAGACATACATCATCTCGAAAGAGTCCAGAAGCTGGCTACCCGCATGTTTCTTGGCCTCACGCATTTGTCTTATGAAGAAAGGCTGAAGACGCTCGACCTTTATTCTCTAGAAAAACGACGACGACGCCGTGGTGATCTCATTCTTACTCACAACATCATAAGTGGAAAGTGTAACCTCTCGAAAGAGCTGTTCTTCACTCCTGCTCCAGAGCATCGGCTGTGGGGTCACTCCGAAAAGCTCTATCTGTGACGATTTCATCTCAATCGAAGGAGAGGGGCTTTCTCCGTCCGGGTTGCGGATCCGTGGAATAAGCTGCTGGACGAGATAGTGAAGATGCCGACGACCGCTCGGTTCAAAGTCTCCCTTGACCAGAAATGGCCTGAACTCTTTGTATGACCACCCTCCCTGTACATAACTCCATGTCCCCCTACATGGCCTTGCTTTTTGAGCCAAAAAATTAACTTAACTTAACTTATATTAATATTAAAAATATAGATGGATATATAAATATATTAATAGGAATGTATAAACATAATAATAATATAACGAAGTATAGGAATATAGATAAAAACGATTTTAAAAAGAATTGAGAACATAGTGAAAATATATTTGCACACACACCATACACACACACACACCACACACACACACACACCACACACACAACACACACACACACCACACACACACACACACACACACACATATATATATATATTATATATATATATATATATAATATATATATATATATATATATACATATATGTATGTATGTATGTATGTATGTATGTATGTATGTATGTATGTGTGTATGTGTGTGTGTGTGTTTGTGTGTGTGTGTGTGTGTGTGGTGTGTGTGTGTGTGGTGTGTGTGTGTGTGCGTATATGTATTATTTATGGAAATTGTTGTTAAGATACCAGTGCCGGTGACACGTTAAAAGCACCGTCCGAACGTGCAGATGCCAGCGCCCCCTGACTGGCGTCCGTGTCGGTGTCACGTAAAAGTACCAACCGATCGTGGCCGTTTGCCAGCCTCCTCTGGCCCCTGTGCCGGTGGCACGTAAAAAGCACCCACTACACTCACGGAGTGGTTGACGTTAGGAGGGACATCCAGCTGTAGAAACAATGCAGATCAGACTGGAGCCTGGTGCAGCCTCCTGTCTTCCCAGACCCCGGTCGTCTGTCCAAACCATGCTAGCGTGGAAACGGCCGTTAAACGATGATGATGATGATGATAGCTGAATTTTTCTAACGAAGCACATTGACCGCATAGAAGTGCTCAAGTCGAACCTGAGACGTTAGATAGGTATGATAAATGAAATGGAAAATGTTCAAGTTAGGCAAACTTCAATGAATACATGCGTGCACGAATTTAATTAGGATAAAAATTGCCCAAAATAAAACATATATTAATATGTTAATATACAAAGCACGCGGAGTTCTGTTTTTTATTCGACGGTCATTCGGAATGCTCACAGCAGCCATATTCCTACCGCTCTATGTCACGCTGGTGAGACCCATAATGGAGTACGGTATTCAAGCTTCTTCTCTTTATCTCCTCAAGACATACATCATCTCGAAAGAGTCCGAAGCTGGCTACCCGCATGTTTCTTGGCCTCACGCATTTGTCTTATGAAGAAAGGCTGAAGACGCTCGACCTTTATTCTCTAGAAAAACGACGACGACGCCGTGGTGATCTCATTCTTACTCACAACATCATAAGTGGAAAGTGTAACCTCTCGAAAGAGCTGTTCTTCACTCCTGCTCCAGAGCATCGGCTGTGGGGTCACTCCGAAAAGCTCTATCTGTGACGATTTCATCTCAATCGAAGGAGAGGGGCTTTCTCCGTCCGGGTTGCGGATCCGTGGAATAAGCTGCTGGACGAGATAGTGAAGATGCCGACGACCGCTCGGTTCAAAGTCTCCCTTGACCAGAAATGGCCTGAACTCTTTGTATGACCACCCTCCCTGTACATAACTCCATGTCCCCCTACATGGCCTTGCTTTTTGAGCCAAAAATTAACTTAACTTAACTTATATTAATATTAAAAATATAGATGGATATATAAATATATTAATAGGAATGTATAAACATAATAATAATATAACGAAGTATAGGAATATAGATAAAAACGATTTTAAAAAGAATTGAGAACATAGTGAAAATATATTTGCACACACACCATACACACACACACACACACACACACACCACACACACACACACACACACACACACACACACACACACACACACACACACATATATATATATATATATATATATATATATATATTGATAGAAATGGCAAGACAACAAAAGAATGAAAGAGACCTCGATATTATGTAAATAGAGGAATTTATCTGTAGATATAATATGTGACAATTATTCGGTAGCCATGATAAAACATCTGAAACTCAGAGTTTTATCAGGGCTACCAAATAATTGTCACATATTATATTTATAGATATATATACATACACACACACACACATATATATATATAGGCCTCACCAAGGAAATGACTAGCGACCGAGGCTTTTGGAAATATGCTGTGCTTGAGAAGACTCGGCAAGCCAAATGAGACCATAACCTCGGGGCCTATGCCAGGGACGTAACCAGCCCACTTATGTGTACCTTTTCCTTCTTTGGACACTAAACTCTGCTTGTGAAGACCTGTTGAGGCAAGTGAAATCGAAATCAAAATCAAATTTGATGATTGGCATCTGTACCAGAGGGGTGCAAAGAGCACCATACGAGTGTGATCGTTGACAGAGCGGCTAACCGGCTTCCATGCCAGTGGCACATAAAAGGCACCATTCAAGTGTGATCATTACCTGCGTTGCCATACTAGCACTTGAGCCTGTGCTAGTAGGGTGACAAGAGCACCATCTGAGCGTGATCGTTGCCAGAGCAGCCAACTGGCTTCCGTGCCGGTGGCACATAAAAAGCACCCACTACACTCTTGGAGTGGTTGGCGTTAGGAAGGGCATAAAGCTGTAGAAACTCTGCAAGATCAAGATTGGAGACTGGTGCAGCCATCTGGTTCACCAGCCCTCAGTCAAAATCGTCCAACCCATGCTAGCGTTAAACGATGATGATGATGATGATGATGATATATATACATATACATATACATATACATATATATATACATATATATATATATAAGTGCAGGAGTGGCTGTGTGGTAAGTAGCTTGCTTACCAAACCACTAAGTTACGAGGATATAACCGCTAAGTTACGGGGACGTAAACACACCAGCATCAGTTGTCAAGTGATGTTGGGGGACAAACACAAACACACAAACATATACACACACATACATATACACATATATATATATATATATATATATATATATATATATATATATATATATATATATATATATATATACGACGGCTTCTTTCAGTTTCCGTCTACCAAATCCACTCACAAGGCTTTGGTTGGCCTGAGGCTATAGTAGAAGCCACTTGCCCAAGGTGCCATGCAGTGGGACTGAACCGGGAACCATGTGGTTCGTAAGCAAGCTACTTACCACACAGCCCCTCCTACACCTATGCAAATCTTTCTGCCAGATCACCTTCGACTACTAAATAATACCTATTTCATTACTACCCACAAGGGGTTAAACACAGAGAGGACAAACAAGGACAGACAAACGGATTAAGTCGATTATATCGATGCCAGTGCGTAACTGGTACTTATTTAATTAACCCCGAAAGGATGAAAGGCAAAGTCGACCTCGGTGGAATTTGAACTCAGAATGTAGTGGCAGACGAAATACCTATTTCTTTACTACCCACAAGGGGCTAAACACAGAGAGGACAAACAAGGACAGACAAACGGATTAAGTCGATTATATCGACCCCAGTGCGTAACTGGTACTTATTTAATTGACCCTAAAAGGATGAAAGTCAAAGTCGACCTCGGTGGAATTTGAACTCAGAACGTAAAGGCAGATGAAATACCATTAAGCATTTCACCTGGCATGCTAAAGTTTCAGCCATCTTGCCTAGGACTAAATAATACCAGTTTACTTCTGTCATTTGCTTCAAGACCCGTAAAAATTACACAAATGTTAAAAATTTGCATAATGATTCTCCTAAACTTATAGTTACTACAGTACATCGTGTGTGTGTGTGTGTTTGTGAAACTGTAACTTGTTGAATTATGTCTTCAGTTGACCTCTCGCTCTTCACAGTTCAGCAAATTTCTGATGGAAAGCCAAAAGCATTGACTTGGAATCTAGGATTATACAACCATCTCAGTTGTCACGCACAGAGATTGAACCCCCAAAAGCAAACTTCTAAACCACACAGCCATACATTCACCAATATATATTAGGGTGGAAAATGCAAACAGATGCAAAGAACATTGCTTATTGCAAAAGTTATGTGATGTATTTTTTGCAATGAATGGAACAGTGCTTTTAACCTTTGCAGATTCCAAGATTGGTGCCAAAAATAACACATCAAACAAAGAGCAAAGACAACAAACTTCAAGATATAATTCATATTTTATTATTTATGTATTATTGTTAATTTCAGTACATATATTGAGTAGAATCTTGATGTATTCGTTCAGAAAAAAAAAAAAATCAAACAAAAAAAAAAAGAGAAATAACAATATTTCTAAAAAGGAAAAAAATAAAAAAACGAGGAGAGAATTATGCAATATATGATTTCCTGACAAGTATTCTTGAAATAAAAATGATGTGAAATAAAATAAAATAAAATAAATAAATGAAAAACAAAAACGGGAAAAGAAACATTTGATATTCTTGATATCAATATAATTTTTTTGCTTTTATATTCATCTTGGAATGTATACGTTGGGTGTGTATATATATATGTGTGTGTGATGTGTGTAATATATATATATATATAGGTATATATTATATATATATATATATATATATATCTATATGTATGTGTGTGTGTATATATATATATATATATATATATATATATATATATATAAAATATATATACTCTCTTTTTACTCTTTTACTTGTTTCAGTCATTTGAATGCGACCATGCTGGAGCACTGCCTTTAGTCGAGCAAATCGACCTCAGGACTTATTCTTTGTAAGCCTAGTACTTATTCTATCGTCTCTTTTGCAAAACTGTTAAGTTACGGGGACATAAACACACCACCATCAGTTGTCAAGCGATGTTGGGGGGACAAACACAGACACACAAACACACATATATATACATACGACGGGCTTCTTTCAGTTTCTGTCTACCAAGGCTATAGTAGAAGACACTTACGCAAGGTGCCATGCAGTGGGACTAAACTCGGAACCATGTGGTTGGTAAGCAAGCTACTTACCACACAGCCACTCCTGTATATATATACACACACACATTTATATGTATATAATAGATATATATATATATATATATATTTTGTATTGTGTATATATATATATATATATATATATATATATATATATATAATATATATATAAATGCATATATATATGTGTGTGTGTGTGTGTGTGTGTGCATATATATATATATCTTTTTCTAATACTTAGGATGACACCAGAATATCTGATTTAATCAAAGCAAAAATTTCAGAAATCAATAAAACAATGAAGTTAACTGTATTCTTCTTTGCAACTTATATGGTAACGAGATATTGCAGAAATGTCAAAGTAAAAACACCATTAATGTATGATATAAGTCTCACAAGATGTATGTATGATATATGTAATATGTTACATATATACATATATATATTATGTGCATGTGTGTGTATATATATATATTATATATAAACATATATGTATGTCTATGTATATATTCTGTATATATATATGTGTATGTGTATATATATGTATATATATATATATATGTATATATATATATATATAATATATATATATGTTGTATATATATATATATATATATATATATATATATATTATATATATATGTATGTATATATACATATATAAATCTATCTATATTTGTATGTATATATATATACACACACACATACATGCACACATGCATGTACATACACAATTAAGCACATAAATGCAAAGCAAGGTGGAAAAAGTAGTACTCAAATACCAAAGGTAGAGTAATATGCTTTTATAAAGCTGCCTCGGTAGGAAAGGTAGGCAGAGCTTACCTACTTTGAATAAAATAAATTGATAGCAACATTTTCCTTTTATGGCAAAATATTTACCAATTTGAAGAAAATTATGAAGGCTCTATCAAACTCTGGCCTCTTATTATCAGCCACAAAGCTGGCTACAGCCTTCTGGCTAACCAGCGCCCATTAAACCCTTCAACTTATGTCAGTAGGTCTATGTGTCTGTGTATGTCTTTTGTATATGTGTGTGTGTTTGCATGCATGCAAGATGTATGTATGATATATGTAATATGTTACATATATACATATACTAGCTGAAGGTGACCCGCTCTACGCGCGGGTAAGAGTGTGGTTGTTACTTTCTGTTGCTTCCTTTCAGCACGTAAAAAGCACCATCCGAACGTGGCCGATTGCAGCGCTGCCTTGACTTGCTTCTGTGCCGGTGGCACGTAAAAAGCAACAACCGATCGTTGCCACTGCGAGCCCCCCTGGCACCAGTGCCGGCGGCACGAAAAAAGCACTCACTACATTCACAGAGTGGTTGGCGTTAGGAAGGTCATCCACCTGTAGAAACACTGCCAGATCAGACTGGAGCCTGGTGCAGCCTCCTGGCTTCCGAGACCCCGGTCACACTGCCCAACTCGTGCTAGCACGAAAAACGGACGTTAAACGATGATGATGATGATGATTCTCCGTATTTGTTTCTCTCTCCTTTCTCTCTCACTTTCCCACTCTCTTACTTTTCTTTTCTCTCGGACTCTCCCTCGCTTTCTCTTACTCTCTATCTTTATCTATCTCTCTCCCATTTATAAACAACAGAAGATCTTGAGTAAGTTGAGAAATAAAATATTTAGAAAGATCAATCAGAAATATGAGGCAGTGGCAATGGAAAGGTCTGCTTCAAGGCAGACAGCAAAACGCTAACATTTAAAAGGGACAGACGAACTTGCGAGCTGAATAAAAATAATAAAATATTGGAAACCAAAGTTTGAAGGGATAGAATCTGAGGATAGTAGAGTCACAATGGCTGGCATTTGTTAACGACGGACAGCAACGTAGTGACAGTTTAACGGCTGGCGTAAAATTTTGAACTTGATGTAAAAGAAAATTCGTAAACACCAAGTTTTGAAGTGATTCTTTCTCACGACAGTAGACTCACCATGGCAAGCATTCAAAACTTCTTTATCATGGACGGCAACACATTGACGATTAAAAGGCTGGCGCAAATTTTTTAGCTTGATGTAACAGAGAATTCCTAAACACCCACTCCTAGAAATTTTAATCCCCTTCCAGCCCCAGTTAGACCCCATTTCACATTTTGGTTAATATAACCCGATTTCATTCGGGTCTACTGGGGCCACATTTTATAAGATGAGGAATTTTGTCCTAGAGGTGACGCCTTTCATTTGAGGAACAAAATAGTTGTCATGCAAACTTGTCAGCACCTTTAACATAGGTGTGCATATTTTCAGCTGAATCGACCGACTACGTAATGCACACATTATATATATATATGTATATATATATATATATGTGTGTGTGTGTGTGTGTGCACGCATTATATATACAAATGTATACAAATGAGATATATATCTGTATAAATTAAATTAGAGATAAAACCACTAATAGGCAAATCAAACAGTGAAAAACCAAAAACAAAAACATAAAAAAAGAAAATATAACATAGAAAATATATCTATATATATAAAACTGTAGTTGTGTGAGTGTCTGTCCCCTTCGATTTAGATTCCTAACTACTCCCACATTTTGCGGTGCAGTTTAACCAAAATCGGGTATCTTGTAGTCGTGATTCATATCGAGCCCGTCTGGCTATTAGCGCGCGTCTACGATGAGTCTACGATTTTAAAAATAATTTAACATCATTTTTTATTCCATTTTAATGCATAATTTTTTGTGTGTCGATGGCGGCGGAGTTGGCGTCCACGCTCACATCTGCACCTGTTTGCTTCTCCCTCGTGAAGCTGTGGGGAAGGGAGTGTAAGGAAATCAACGTCGTAAAGCGTTGTCAAGGAGACCAGCGTTCTTTTAGAACAACGACTTCATGGCTTGAAGACACTGAGTCAACGATTTAAAAAAAAATTACCATCACTTTTTATTCCATTTTTAATGCATTTTTTTGCTATAACTCTCTAAAAATGCTTATATAGTTATTTCCCTTACAAACCCGAGCAACGCCGGGCGATACTGCTAGTCTTTATATATAAAAGTAAGGTTGTGTGTCTGTCTCCTACGATTTAGATTCCTAACCACTCCCACATTTTGCGGTGCAGTGTAACCAAAACCGGGTATCTTATAGTCGTGATTCATATCGAGCCCTTCTGGGTATTAGCGCGCGTCTACGATGAGTCAACGATTAAAAAAAAATTACCATCATTTTTTATTCCATTTTAATGCATTTTTCGCTATTATATAAGGGAAGTAACTCTCTAAAAATGTCTACGATGAGTCAACGATTTAAAAAAAAATTACTATCATTTTTTATTCCATTTTTAATGCATTTTTTTGCTATTTTTTTTTGCTATAACTCACTAAAAATGCTTATATAGTTATTTCCCTTACAACCCGAGCAACGCCAGGCGATACTGCTAGTAAAATATAAAATTGAAAACTTTAAATTATTTAAATTGAAAATAAAAATTATTAAATTATATTTATAATTTGTTTAAAAATATATATAACTATGAAAAAGTATGAAAAAGTTTAATATACATAAATACAGATATATACACTTTGTATATATACATTATATATACATATTTATATATAGAACACACACACACATACATTATATATACATATTTATATATAGAACACACACACACATACATTATATATACATATTTATATATAGAACACACACACACATACATTATATATACATATTTATATATAGAACACACACACACGCGCACATACATTATATATACATATTTATATATAGAACACACACACACACACATATAAATGAACGCAAGAATATCTGATTCATAATATTTGTTCTCATGCTCGTGTGTTGTTTGTTGGTGACAGACATATACTTAAAAGAACGTCGCGGAAGTGATAGGAAGGTAGGAAACAGAGTCAGTGAAAAAGAAAGGAAATAGCGATAGTGACAGATACTTTAAATAACCGTAGTGGACTTCTGAAAGTTATGAAGAGGAGTAAGAGAAGGAAAGGAGGAAATAGGGTGAGTGAGGAAGATGGCCCCTAGCAACCACACCTTTTAAGATAGGGATTTCTAAGGTAGCCCACGCGCATCGTCACCTCATTCTACATGTCCCTGTAAATTTTGGTGCGAATCGGACGGGATGTAGTGGCATTGAAAGCGATCCAAGCGGTAAAAACGCAATTCAGTTTTATATATAGAGATATATTATGTGCATGTGTGTGTATATATATATATATTTATATATAAACATATATGTATGTCTATGCATATATTCTGTATATATATATATGTGTATGTTTCTAACACTGGCAATATTATTGATGATATTTCAAAAACTGAAAATTCTGAAAGCTTGCGTTTGTGTCGAAGATCTTCAAGTTTAAGAGTAACGTTTGACATGGAGAAACAATCCCACAGTGAAAACCAAATGTCAAATAAGACTAGGAATGGTAAGTATTATTGCAAGCATCAATTTACCAGGGTCACCCTCACCATCACTTGCCAATATATATATATATATATATATATATATATATATATATATATAGCTTCCGTTATCTTGGTGACCAAGTCAGTAGTGGGTGGAGTGTACTGAAAGTGTAACGGCTAGAGTAAGAATAGCCTGGGCAAAGTTTAGGGAGCTCTTACCTCTGCTGGTGACTAAAGGCCTCTCGCTCAGAGTAAAAGGCAGACTGTATGATGCATATGTACGAACAGCCATGCTACATGGCAGTGAAACATGGGCCGTGACTGCTGAGGACATGCGTAAGCTCGCGAGAAATGAAGCCAGTATGCTCCGATGGATGTGTAATGTCAGTGTGCATGCTCGACAGAGCGTTAGTACCCTGAGAGAAATGTTGGACTTAAGGAGCATCAGTTGTGGTGTGCAAGAGAGACGTTTGCGCTGGTATGGTCATGTGGCGAGAATGGATGAAGATAGGTGTGTGAAAATGTGCCAATCCCTAGCAGTGGAGGGAACCCATGGAAGAGGTAGACCCAGGAAAACCTGGGACAAGGTGGTGAAGCACGACCTTCGAACTTTAGGTCTCACTGAGGAAGTGACCTGCGACCGAGAACTTTGGAAATATGCTGTGTGTGAAAAGACCAGGCAGGACAAGTGAGTCCAGCCCATTTATGCATGCCTTTCCTCCCTTGGACACACAAAGACCTGTTGAGGCAAGCGAAGTCGATATCGAACTTCATCCGACGACAGGCACCTATGCCTACCCCCCTTTGCTTGCGAAGACCTGTTGGGGCAAGTGAAATCGAAATCAAAATCGGAATCGAAATTGAACCAATCCTATGACTGGCACCTGGCAGATGCCAGGACCCCTGGACTGGAGATACGTAAAAAGCACTATCACCAAATTTTGTATCTTTACATTTGCCTTACTCATTTTACATTCTGGTTGAAATTTCTTGAGAACACATTCTTCAGGGTAAGATGATTTAGCATCTTCTTCTAGCATATTAGGAATCCACCTTGGTGGTTATTCCTCTTATATATGTATGTAATATATTTCTTAGTCTTCGGATTTTTTAAGTATGCTAGGCCACTGGTTTAAATTGATATTAATTAATATTAATTTTTATGCTCATTCTTTTACATAGGGGCTAAACATAGAGGGGACAAACAAGGACAGACAAACGGATTAAGTCGATTACATCGACCCAGTGTGTAACTAGTACTTTGTTTATCGACCCCGAGAGAATGGAAGGCAAAGTCAACCTCAGCGGAATTTGAACTCAGAACATAACGACAGACGATATACCGCTAAGCATTTTGCCCAACGTGCTAACGTTTCTGCCAGCTCACCACCTTTGTGTGTACATACACACTCGTGTATATACATGTAGATAGATAGATATATGCATGCATGCATACTCACATATCCATATCCACATACATATACATGCACACACATACATACACACACGCATGCACATATTTTATCATATTTTATATACTTCTTCTACATTTTATTAGGTGACATTTTATTTGTTGGAGTAGTTGTTTTTAACAGTTGAATATCTCTACTGAAGCCTGAAGTATGATAGAAAACCTGTATTTTAGTTCAGTCAGGTAAGTAGAATTACTGTATTTATTCATGTGTAACCTACACTTGCATACCATTATGGTCAATGACATCTCAGTAAAAGAAAAAAAAATACCTCACTGGTTTTTCCTTTATATGGAAAAAAGAAGTATTTTTTATTATCAGATCTATTATAATTGTTGAATGTAACATACATTGAAAAATGTTCTTGTGTCCTAAATAAAATGAAAACTAAATTCAAAAGTGATTTTTGAACTTTATGTTGCTGATCATAAAAGTGCACTTGCTGTGAAGTCAATGTTGTAGGATTCACACAGTGGAAAGTTTTCATTGTTTTTGTGTTTGATCTTGGATTTAGTTGGGGGCATGCAAAAGAAAAAGTGTATATTAAATGTACAAATATGGTAATTGTCCTGCTTACAGTTATAGGCAGGTGGAAAAGGGGTACCAATAGCAAACATGAATTACATATGTGGAATAAAACTAAAATGTCACCCTTTTCAAGCCTAACCAGGCTCATGGGCCTGGTTTCCCGTTTTCTGTGGCGTATGTGTTCCCCCCAGCTGGACGGGATGCTAGTCCATCGCAGCATTACTCAAGAGACAGGAAGAGAGAGTGAG
>NC_042997.1:133998818-134003818 GCF_006345805.1 Octopus sinensis | reverse complement strand
CGATTTGCTCGACTAAAGGCGGTGCTCCAGCATGGCCGCAGTCAAATGAGTGAAACAAGTGAAAGAGTATGGAGTAGAGAATAAGTGGGTACAGGCATATTATTTCTACCAACAGATTACATTTTCAATCCTACAATATATGAAGGTGCATGGTTCAGTGGTTAGAGCATCGAGCTTGCAATCATTAGGTAGTGAGTTTGATTCCCAGACCAGGCTATGTGGTGTGCTCTTGAGCAAGACACTTTATTTCTTGTTGTTCCAATTCACTCAGCTTTAGATATTTCAGGCGCAGGAGTGGCTGTGTGGTAAGTAGCTTGTTTACCAGCCACATAGTTCCAGGTTCAGTCCCACTGCGTGGCACCTTGGGCAAGTGTCTTCTACTATAGCCTCGGGCCGACCAAAGCCTTATGAGGGGATTTGGTAGACGGAAACTGAAAGAAGCCCGTCGTATATATATGTATGTATATATATATGCGTGTGTGTGTTTGTCCCCCTAGCATTGCTTGACAACCGATGCTGGTGTGTTTATGTCCCCGTTACTTAGCGGTTCAGCAAAAGAGACTGATAGAATAAGTACTGGGCTTACAAAAAGAATAAGCCCTGGGGTCGATTTGCTCGATTAAAGGTGGTGCTCCAGCATGGTCACAGTCAAATGACTGAAACAAGTAAAAGAGTAAAAGAGTATATGAATTGTGACCTCACTAGTGCCAAGCTTTATTGGCTTTTGCCTTTCCTTTGGATGACATTGGTGGCATGGAGAGGAGAGGCTGATGCGCATGGGCAGCGGATGGTCTTCCATAAACAATCTTGCCTGGAACAACATCAAATAAACTTTCTTGCTCAAGAATACAACACATAGCCCAGTCCAGGAATTGAACGCAATAACTCAAGATTGTGAACCTGATGCTGTAACCACTAAGCCATGTGCCTTTATTGTACCCACTTTATTGATCTAGTAACTCTTGTTCTCTTTTACTTGTTTCAATCATTTGACTGTGGCCATGCTGGCGCACCGCCTTTAGCTGAGCAAATCAATCCCAGGACTTATTCTTTGTAAGCCTAGTACTTATTCTAATCGTCTCTTTTGCTGAACCGTTAAGTTACGGGGACATAAACACACCAGCATCAGTTGTCAAGCGATCTTGGGGGGACAAACACAGACACACAAACATATACACACACACACACACACATATATATATACATATATATGACGGGCTTCTTTCAGTTTCCATCTACCAAATCCACTCAGAAGTCTTTGGTCAACCCAAGGCACTTGCCCAAGGTGCCACGCAATGAGACTGAACCCAGAGCCATGTGGTTGGTAAACAAACTACTTACCACACGGCCACTCCTGCGCCTGTGTAGTTTACTACCTTTACAAAAATGGAAAGAAGTCAATTCTGATAACGATGTTTTTGGTATTAAATGCACCATTAAGACATGGCTAATGTCCTTGCTTATAATATATTTATGGTATATGTCTCTTGTGTGTATGTGTGCCATTTGTGCTATATGTATTCTCAGACCTAGAAAAATCTGAGAAAATGGTGTTATTTGAAAGACAATGTTTTTTGCATTTTCTTTTTGTTTTCTGCTTTGATTTTTTAAATATTTTTTTCTGAGCGTGCTTGCTCGCTATAGAATGAGAGTAGAGTAGATCTTGGAGAGCTATACACATAGTATTATTCACATACATGTAATACAATGCATCAAGCCATACATTATATCGGTAGTTGCAGAATCTAAAAGGCCACTGGTTGATGATGATGGTGCTGGTGCTGGTGCTGGTGCTGGTGGTGCTGGTGGCAGCAGCAGTGGTGGTGGTCGTCGTCGTCGTCATCGTCGTGGTGCTGGTGGTGGCCATGGTCGTGGTTGTAGTGAGAAGGAGGGGAGGAGGAGGAGGGATGAAGAAGAAGATAAGAAGAAGAAGAAGAGAAGAAGAAGAAGAAGAAGAAGAAGAAGAAGGAGAAGAAGGAGAAGAAGAAGAAGAAGAAGAAGAAGAAGAAGAAGAAGAAGAAGAAGAAGAAGAAGAAGAAGAAGAAGAAGAAGAAGAAGAAGAAGAAGAAGAAGAAGAAGAAGAAGAAGAAGAAGAAGAAGAAGGAAGAGAAGAACCAGACAACTATGACAATAACCATCATGCAACATTAAAATATGCATGGGATATCTAGACCTTCCTAATTCACTTTTTCTCTTTTTTTGTGTGCTTTCTTCTGTTTTCTGCTTGCTTTTTTCATTTTTCAGATATTAGAATTAGTTATTAGTTATCAATAAGTAAACAGATAAATCTCGTGTAACTTTTAACTGACATAGTTAACTCTCAGTAATCATAAGACCAGTTACAACATGCAACAGAGGAACATATATGCCAATGCTTAATTTTTAATTCTCTCATGACGATGACAACTGGACTACATCTAAAGCTTATTATTTAATACAAAACATGGCATAATATTTCCTCCTCCTCATCATCATCGTTTAACGTCCGCTTTCCATGCTATCATGGGTTGGACGATTTGACAGAAGAATGGCAAACCAGATGGCTGCACCAGGCTCCAATCTCGATCTGGCAGAGTTTCTACAGCTGGATGCCCTTCCTAATGCCAACCACTCCGAGAGTGTAGTGGGTGTTTTTACGTGCCACCAGCACAGACGCCAGTTAGCCGCTCTGGCAGCGATCACGCTCGGATGGTGCTCTTAGTGCTCCACTAGCACAGATGCCAGTGACATAATAATTCTTACACCCGTTTCCGCTTCCGATGTCAATCAGTGCCTATAAAGAATTGTGAAAATGATATTTTTTCCTCTTCATAGGACATTCGAATTAGAACATGGAGCTTTATCAGAGTCAATACAATCTAATCTCCTAGAAAAAAATTAATACTTATAATTAATGGCTTAGGTAAAGTGTGAAAGAGAAATTTCATTGGAAACATTCAAACCATGTCAAGGGTTTAATGATAATTCAGTATCTTGGAGTGCTGCTTCCTACTGCAGCAACTCATGACTTCTGATACTTTCTTCCTACCACATATAGATACCCTAAAAGGGTCTTCAGTATTGTACCTTCATCCAATGACTAATTCATAATAAATGATGATGATGATGATGATGATAATGATGATGATGAGGAGGATAATAATAGTAATAATAATAATAATAATAACAACAACAACAACAATAATAATAATAATGATAATAATAATAATATTGGTGATGGTGGTGGTGATGGCAGCAGCGGTGGTGGTGGTATGATGGTGGTGGTGGTGGTGACGACACTGATAGATCAATATTTATCACAATGGATTTTGCCTTTTGTGTATTTATGCAGCAATGTTTGTTTAAATCAAGTCAATGTGCAAAAAAAATAAATTCATTTCCCTGATATGTTTATAATATTTAACAACCCATTTTATTATTTTTTTTTTTTTTTTAATTAATTTTGTTTTGCTTTGAACACTTCATCTTCTGAGAAGCACATGCCTACAATAAATGACAATCAACATCTTGTGCTGAAGAAGACAAATAAGAGATACTTGTTAACACATAAATATTGATGTGGGGAATGAAAATAAATAAATAAAGGAATATGATGAGGAGCAGGAAATTTAACAGCAATAACATCAAAATAATGCAATAACAACAAGACAAGAAAGAAATCAAATAAAAGAAAATTAATAGATTCATAGTTTCTTATATTTCAAAATAAGCTGCACCTGCCAATAACACCAAGGACGTATTTTAAAGCAAACAAGTTACACATGGAGAGGGTGAAAAGAGGGAGGAAAAAGTAGAAAGTTGGAGATATACTGCTGTGTATAATGTTAAATCATTAAAATATTGTGGCACAAACAAATATTTGTCATACAGTGTTTTCAAGGTAAAGAAAAAACAAAACAAATGTATGGTCTCTGACATCTGACTGAACATTTAGTAATAATAATAATAATCAATTCTACTATAGGCACGAGGCCTGAAATTTTGAGAGAGGCTGGGAGCGGTCGATTAGATTGACTCCAATACACAACTGGTACTTAATTTATCGACCCCTAAAGGATGAAAGGCAAAGTTGGTCTTGGTGGAATTTGAACTCAGAACAGCAACGGGCGAAATTCTGCAAAGCAGTTCGTCCAGCATGCTAACAATTGTGCCAGTTCACCACCTTTATTCAATAATAACGATGATGATGATGATAATAATAATAATAATAAAATTAATAATAATAATAATAATAATAATAATAATAATAATAATAATAATAATAATAATGAGAAGAAAAAGAAGAAGAAAAAGAAGAAGAAGGAGGAGGAGGAGGAGGAGGAGGAGGAGGAGGGGAAGAAGAAGAATGAGAATGAGAAGAAGAGGGAAGAGGAGGATGAGGAGGAGGGGAAGAAGAAGAATGAGAATGAGAAGAAGAGGGAGGAGGAGGAGGAGAATGAGAATGAGAAGAAGAGGGAGGAGGAGGAGGAGGAGGAGGGGAAGAAGAAGAAGAATTTCTTTTATTAGCTACAGGAGTATAGATGAGGAGAACATCACAAGGACATAAGGAGGAGGAGGAAGAGGAGGGGGGAAGGAAATTTTTCTGGTATTCTTGGTTCTTCATGAAACTTTCACATTCTTCAGGTGATGATGATTGGTGATGAAAAGTCAACTTGAATTGAGGAGAATCATGTTAAACTCAAATTAGATTTGATATTCTTTAGGGCCTCCCACTGTCAACTCCTACTTTTGCAGTGTTGGCTTCAGGCACCAGACCATGCAGAGCCCTCAAATTCTGTTTGCGAGACCAACTCAAGACCACTCTCTTCTGCTGCAGCATTGGCCCAAATAGCTGGGAGACAATCACTAAGGACCACCCAAAGTTGTGTCTTGTCATCATCAAGGGAATGGCCCAGATGGTAAATAACAGATTCAAAGAGGCAGAGATCAGATGTTGAGAAGGCAAAGAGCAACTCACACTTCCTCGTCAACCACTTGCCCTCTCCTGCATTAAATGCCCC
>NC_042997.1:133963818-133991318 GCF_006345805.1 Octopus sinensis | reverse complement strand
TGGACGATTTAACTGAGGACTGACAAACCAGATGGCTGCACCAGGCTCCAATCTTGATTTGGCAGAGTTTCTACAGCTGGATGCCCTTCCTAACGCCAACCACTCTGAGAGTGTAGTGGGTGCTTTTACGTGCCACCAGCAAGAGGGCCAGTCAGGCGGTACTGACAAAGGATAATGATAATGATGATAACTCATAGCTTTGAAATTTCAATGATTTGATAGTTTATTTTTAGAATAACACTAGACTATTCGTAACTTGTTGGGTCACCGGGAAAGTTTGAGTTTCCCACCAACCAAATTTTGTTACATGGATTTTTTTTTCTTTTTCTGGTTATTTCACATGCTTTTAATGAATGTGACATTGAAATCACACATAAATGTCTCCTTTCCCCCAGAAAAGGAAAGATTTGGCTGCTATTTATTGCATGCCCTGCTACCACATAATAGGTATTTCAAGTCCTTTATTGCTAATGGTTATTACATGGTAGCACGGTGTACTAGAAATAGCAGCCAAATCTTTGGAGGTGATTAACCTTGAATGCACTCGAAAAAACCTATGGAAAAAAATTATTTCACACCAAGGTTATGAATGTGTCTTTTATGAAATATCTACTATATTTTTTAAGTCATTTTCTGTTTAAAATATTTTTTAAATATGCCAAAAAATTTTTTGCAATGGTATTCACTTGAAAATAATTTTTAAAAAAAGATAAAAATATTGTCTGCTTAAAGAAAGTTGAAATATAAATACTTACTGTACAAACAACTTACATTTTTGAAATCACATTCACTTAAAAATATTTCTAAATGATTAAAATATTGTGTTTAACAAAAGCAAAAATAGGAACATTTCCTGTGAAAAAAACAAATCATGTTATTTTGTTGGCAAATCACTGTCTAATGGAAAGGTTAAAGATTCTTCCCTTTCAGGATGAAGATATATTCGGAACATTTTTCCATTATGCACTGTTTTGGGTATTTATACCTCCAAACCCTGAATATCTCAATAACTACTACTCTGATTTACACAAAACTTGTTTATTCAGTTCATATTAACATTTCAGGGGCGACTTAATTCATAGTATTTTCCCATTACGCACCAGTTTGGCTGTGTAACATTGCAAGCAAGCAAGATTGAACCTCACTTTTATTTGTATATAGATAGTAGAGTAAGTATGAGAGGCTGGATCAAGCTGCTTTGGACATAAAACAGGTAGAATATTTGGGCTGGATATGGTCAGTTTAAATGCTAAATGGTTAATGAAGTCATCTATGAGAAATACTCAGTCTTTCTAAAAGACTTCCAGACAAGAAACTAGATTGAAAACTATTTGTTTTTAATGTTTTGAATGTCTGCTACAGATTATATAATGATATTAACATTTGTCCCTTCCTTCAACCCTGTTTTAATTTTTTCTCATTCATTCCTGCACAGTATAATGCTTCATCCTCAGAGTGACATTCACAAAGTATAATAGAACTAAGAAACAAAAAGGTAACATGTGATCTGGCTTTTTATATATGGAGATATTATAAGTGGTTTTAAATAAAAAGTAAAGCATTAACTGAAGTTAGGACTTCACATCTCTGAATCAACTATTAGCATTTAAAATGACCATGTCCAGCCCAAATATACTACCTGTTTTATGTCTAAACTGACTAGAATTGGCCTTTCACTTCATCACACCAACCCTACAATCATCATCATCGTTCAACGTCCGCTTTCCATGCTGGCATGGGTTGGACAATTTGACTGAGGACTGGCAAACCAGATGGCTGCACCAGGCTCCAATCTGATCTGGCAGAGTTTCTACAGCTGGATGCCCTTCCTAACACCAACCACTCCAAGAGTGTAGTGAGTGCTTTTACATGCCGCCGGCACAAGGGCCAGTCAGGCAGTAGTGGCAACGGCCACGCTCAAATGGTGTTTTTTATGTGCCACCTGCACAGGAGCCAGTCCAGCAGTACTGGTAATGACCTCGCTTGAATATTTTTTCACGTGCCACCGGCACAAGTGCCAGTAAGGTAACATCTCAAAACTAGGAGATAATGTAGGATTAATTCAAAATGATTTGAATAAATAAATATTATATTTAACAGAGTGACAAATGAAGCCATTCTCCAGACAGGAAGAGTAAAGCTCCTGAATGACAAATGAGAATGGCTGTACACATACTAAGATTGCCAAAGGAGAGGCTTGCCAAAACAGCTGCAGGAAGGTAAGAGAAAAAGAGGTTGGCCAGGAAGACACTGTGTAGTACCTTCATAGAAGGCCTACACAGACGGAACATCACCTGAGAAGAAGCATACTGGTTGGCCAGAGAGGGAGATAATTAGGGATCACTGACTGCTCAATGTGCAGCTCAAAGGCACCAGTGGACATGAGAAAAAGAAGAATATTTGACAAAGTAATCTGAGTGAAAAAGGGTTAAAGAGAAATATTTATTTTATATAATTGATTGACAGGGACTTTGAAGTTTCATTTAATGAAGCACTTTAAGCTATTTGAAAAGCCTCATTAGATAAAATTTCACTTACTGACAATCTTTTCCGTGAATGTATGTATGTACATACATATGTATGTATGTATGTATGTATGTATGTATGTATGTATGTGTGTGTGTATGTATGTATGTATGTATATATGTATGTATGTATGTATGTATGTATATATGTATGTATGTATGTATGTATGTATATATGTATATATGTATGTATATATATATGTATGTATGTATATATGTATGTATGTATGTATGTATGTATGTATGTACGTATGTATGTAAGTACATGCAGTTTTATTGCAGTAATTTACAGACAACAAAGCCCACACACTTTAAATACTTTAAATTAACAATTTGTCCACCCACAAATGTCAATTATAAATGACAAAATTTAATTTTAATCAAAGAACTCTTTTTAAAGCACAATAACATAAATTCTCGGCAGAAAAGTAGGAATATAATAGCATTACTTCTGTGTTTATTTATTTCGCTTAAAAAAGAAAAAAACTCATAAAAATAACAAACTTGTTTAAATTATGTATATATTTTTGTTTGCATTTTTATATTTCCTTCTGAATATCTTGTGATATTTGAACTGTTTTATTTTTATTTGTTAATTATTATTTCTCTTTTGCTCTCCTTTTTCTTTTCACCTGCCTGTTTGTTTGTCTATCTTCTTTATGCTTTCAACAGATTAGATTAAAGAAATCGCACTATAATGCTCCAGGGACACAGTTTATTCTAACATATGTCCTAAACTTATTTCATTCACATGGACTATTATTATTATCATTATTATTATTATTATCATTATTATCATTATTATTATTATTATTATTGAGTGAGAGAGCAGTTCATGCCATCAAAGTGACACTGGGGTAAAATATACGAAGCCCAATATACCCATCATGACTACCCGTCTGATAAAGGTACACCAGGCACATGCATCACAACCATATGTGCGCGGCATGGTGATCTCATATCAAGATAAACTGCACATGACCTTGCAGGTGGGGCCCAGTTAGAATTTTCTTCAGGTTGAGTAGCCCATCCCGCTCAAACGGTCCCTGAATAAGGGTTGTTTAAGGATGTTGAAAAACCCACCCATGTCTCCAGAGGTGAATTATTCAAACCCCAAAGAATCCCTCTCAACACATGGTTATGATGCTCCCCCACTACTTCTGCTCGTGATCAGAGATGCACATATCGTCAGCCACTAAGGGACATGCTCAACTGGTTAAGGTCAAACAACTGACAAGCAAATCTGTGGTTTTGAGCAGAATATTTGCTGTAGCCCATCTTTTATACCAAGACAAAACAATGTACATGATAACACTTCCAATCAGTTAAGATCAGAAGCCATGAGAGCCACTGCCTGGTACTGCATCAGGGCATTTATTATTATTATTATTATTATTATTATTATTATTATTATTATTATATTATTATTATTATTCAGCGAGCTGGTAGAAACGTTAGCACGCCGGGCGAAATGCGTAGCCGTATTTCGTCTGCCATTACGTTCTGAGTTCAAATTCCGCCGAGGTCAACTTTGCCTTTCATCCTTTTGGGGTCGATTAAATAAGTACCAGTTACGCACTGGGGTCGATATAATCGACTTAATCCGTTTGTCTGTCCTTGTTTGTCCTCTCTGTGTTTAGCCCCTTGTGGGTATTAAAGAAATAAATTATTATTATTATTATTATTATTATTATTATTATTATTATTGTTATCAAGGCAGTGAGTTGGTTGAACCATTAGCATGCCGGACAGAATGCTTAGCAGCATTTGGTCTGTTTTTACATTCTGAGTTCAAATTTTTCTTTTGCCTTTCATACTTTTGGGGTTGATAAAATAAGTAGAAGTTGAACACTGGTGTTAATGTAATCAACTTACCCCACCACCAAAATTGCTGGCCTTGTGCGAAACATTTGAAACAACTATTATTATTATTATTATTAATATATTTTTCCTTCTTTCTTCAAATTTTCTTCCATTTCTCGCTGAGTGTTTTCCGTACACCTATGGCAGAGAAGGTCATTGTATACATTCCCAGATTATGCACACAAATTCACAGGTAAAATATGTATTTTTTTTTAAATTAATAAACAAATAAATTCATGAATGGATGTTGTTTTCACAGCAATTATGCTCTTCTAAGTACATGAGTCGTTCCAATTAACATGATTTTTTGCACTTCCTGTAGGATGGAAAGCCTGGTACCATTTTCAAATAGGTTACAGTACCTTTTTTAAATCTATCATTATTATTATTATTATTATTGAGAGAGAGTAGTGCATTGATTTGATTCAGGTTTGGTTTTATTCCTAGTAGGATTTACATAGGTAGTGGGTTATTACCTAGCTACCTATGTAGGTATCCACTAGCTTTCAATAGTCTTTCAAGTGCTTAAAAACCTCCTGATAATCTTTCCTGTTTGCAAGAGGCAAACTTTCTGTAAAAGCTCAACAGCTAACAGCCATATCACGTTGAAAGCACCGATTCTCATCCGATCAACGAAGTTAAGCAACATTGAGCCTAGTTAGTACTTAGATGGGTGACCGCTTGGGAAACCTAGGTGCTGTAAGCATTCCATTCTAATGGCGGTGCCCCAGCATGGCTACAGCTTGTGAGCTGAAACTAAATAAAATAAAATAAAATAGGACATTTTATTTCAATCTCCTCCAACCATTTGTCTACATCTTTACTTACAGTTACCAATGCACCTATTATAACAATCTTTAGAGTTTTCATATTCCAAATTCTAGCAATTTCAAATTTTAAGAGATTGTATTTTTTTTTTGTTATCATTATTGAGTGAGAGAGCAGTGCATGCCATCAAAGTGACACTGGGGTACAAATATATGAAGCTCAGTATACTCATCAGGACTACCCATCTGATAAGGGTACACCAGGCACGTGCATCACAACCATATGTGCATGACATGATGATCTCATATCAAAATAAACAGCACAAGACCTTGTAGCTGGGGCCCAGTTACAATTTTCTTCTAGTTGAATACCCCATCCTACTCAAAAGGTCCCTGAATAAGGGTTGTCTAAGGTTGTTGAATGAGACACTCATGTTTTCAAAGGTGAATTATCTAAAACCAAAGAATTCTTCTCAACACATGGCTATGATGCTCCCCCACTACTTCTGCTCATGATCAGAGATGCACATATCATCAGCCACCAAGGGACATGCTCAACTGGTTATGGTCAAACAACTGACAAGCAAATCTGTGGTATTGAGCAGAATATTTGCTGTAGCCCATCTTTTATAACAAGACAAAACAATGTACATAATGCAAATCATGTTTGCTGTATTATTATTATTATTATTATTATCATCATTCAGTAGTTATCATTTTTATAGTGTGCTTTCACTTCACTACTGAGTGCAGCTCTGTGCGCCTTGGGTATGTGATGATGTTTGCTGTGATGCTCTTATGGTTACTGTATTGAAAGTGTTTTGCGTAGGATGTGTGCAGTGCCTAGTAGTGCAATTTTCTGTATGTTATATGTGTTTGTAAGTCCTGGTGTTTTTGTTATGTATTTGTCTGAATATTTTTTTATGTCGCCTAATGCACCTACTATGATAGGAATTGATTCTGTTTTTAGATTCCACATTCTGGTTACCACTATTTCCAGGTCTTTGCATTTTGAAAGTTTCTCCATTTCTTTTAGAGATACATTGTCATCTGCCGGTATTGATACATCAATTAGAAAGCATTTTTTTCTTCATGATCTCTGACAACTATATCTGGTCTGTTGGCCTTTCTCTATCTGTGTGTATCGGCATATCCCAGAGCTTTCTCGTTTTCTGTGACCTTTTCTGGTGTGTGCCTATACCATTTTTTTTCTGTTGTTATTCCATAGTGTTGGCATAGCTTCCAATGTAGGTCCCAACTCTGTCATGTCTATGAATATATTCCTTCTTAGCCAGAACTGGGCAGCCAGAGATATGATATTATTATTATTATTGAGTGAGAGAGCAGTGCATGCCATCAAAGTGACACTGGGGTAAAATATATGAAGCCCAGTATACCCATCATGACTACCCGTCTGATAAGGGTACACTGGGCACATGCATCACAACCATATGTGCACAACATGGTGATCTCATATCAAGATAAACAGCACATGACCTTGCAGGTGGGGCCCAGTTACAATTTTCTTCTGGTTGAGTACCCCATCCTGCTCAAAAGGTCTCTGAATAAGGGTTGTCTAAGGTTGTTGAATGAAACACTCATGTTTTCAAAGGTGAATTATCTAAAACCAAAGAATCCCTCTCAACACATGGCTATGATGCTCCCCCACTACTTCTGCTCATGATCAGAGATACGCATATTGTCAGCCACCAAGAGACATGCTCAACCAGTTAATGTCAAACAACTGACAAGCAAATCTGTGGTACTGAGCAGAATATTTGCCGTAGCCCATCTTTTATACCAAGACAAAACAACGTACATGATGCAAATCATGTTTGCTAAATTATTATTACTATTATTATTATTATTATTATTATCATCATTCAGTAGTTATATTTTTATAGCGTGCTTTCACTTCACTACTGAGTGCAGCTCTGTGTGCCTTGGGTATGCGCTATGGTTTGCTGAATTATTGTTACTATTATTATTATTATTATGATTATTATTATTAAGGCGGTGAGCAGGCAGAATTGTTAGCATGCTGAGCAAAATCCTTAGCGGCATTTCATCCATCTTTATGTTCTGAGCTCAAATTCTGCCAAGGTTCATTTTCGCCTTTCATCCTTTCGGGATAAAATAAGTACCAATGAAACACTGGGGTTGATGAAATTGACTTACCATGCCCCTCAAAAATTTCAGACCTTGTGCCTATAGTAGAAAGTAATGCTATTGTCGTCAGGCACTCTCAACTCTCTACCAGTCAAGCAATGGGATTGGTTGATGTTCTGTTTTAGAAATTTATACAGGCTTAGGAGTGGCTGTGTGGTAAGTAGCTTGTTTACCAACCACATGTTATTATTTCCTTACTGTCTTTGTATTATCCTAAATGTTTTCTTTTTCTTTTGCTACCAATAAGGAAAGTATTATTATTTTTATTACTACCATGATTACTATGCCCAAAATCCTGGTCACTTACACCTATGTGAGAAACAATCACCACCATTATTAATTTCATCTTCATTTTCTTTTTCTTGAGTGTTTCGAGACGTCTGGTTTCTTCAAATGAATTTCAACAGTAACTAGCAGTATCGCTTGGCATTGCTCGGGTTTGTTTCAACCCTTTAGAATTGGAATTTTTGAAAAGTAAAAATTTTGCATTATGTAGCTTGTTATTCTCTTTAAGTGAACATTTTTCTGGTTAAAATACACCGAAAAATGGCGACACAGCAGTCAAAAAATCGTTAAAAAATCAGGATTTTCATAGGAAAAAAGCACCTTTTTGATGTAAATAACTTTTGGTCTTCACATGGTCCAATTTGAATTTTATCTTCTATGGAATGAAGAGCAAGCTTTCTTCTATCATACTCTCAATTTTGGTCAACTTGCGCTGCAGGGTCTCGGAGGACATAGTGTTAGTTGAAGGTAAACAAACCTGCCACACACAGACAACTTCAGCTTTATATATATAGACTAGCAGTATCGCCCGGCGTTGCTCATGTTTGTTTCAACCCTTTAGAATTGGAATTTTTGAAAAGTAAAAGTTTTGCATTATGTAGCCTGTTATTCTCTTTAAGTAAACATTTTTCTGGTTAAAATACACCGAAAAATGGCGACACAGTCAAAAAATCGTTAAAAAATCAGGATTTTCATAGGAAAAAAGCACCTTTTTGATGTAAATAACTTTTGGTCTTCACATGGTCCAATTTGAATTTTATCTTCTATGGAATGAAGAGCAAGCTTTCTTCTATCATACTCTCAATTTTGGTCAACTTGTGCTGCAGGGTCTCGGAGGACATAGTGTTAGTTGAAGGTAAACAAACCTGCCACACACAGACAACTTCAGCTTTATATATATAGACTAGCAGTATCGCCCGGCGTTGCTCATGTTTGTTTCAACCCTTTAGAATTGGAATTTTTGAAAAGTAAAAGTTTTGCATTATGTAGCCTGTTATTCTCTTTAAGTAAACATTTTTCTGGTTGAAATACACCGAAAAATGACGACACAGCAGTCAAAAAATCGTAAAAAATCGGGATTTTCATAGAAAAAAAGCACCTTTTTGATGTAAATAATTTTTGGTCTTCACATGGTTCAATTTGAATTTTATCTTCTATGGAATGAAGAGAAAGCCTTCTTCTATCATACTCTCAATTTTGGTTAACTTGCACCGCAGGGTCTTGGAGGAGATAGTGTTAGTTGAAGGCTACCAAAGCTGTCACACAGGCAACTTCAGCTTTATATATATATATATAAGAAAATAACAACAACAACAATATACATGAAATAAAAAAAGTAACAAACAGAAAACGTTGTATGAAACTCATTAATCTGTTTTATTAAGAAAGAAATAACTTCATATCATTGTAATGTACACACACACTCTCACACACACAACACACATGCACACACTCGCACACCTGCAAACGAATGAAGAAAGTATTGAACATAAAAAACAAATAAATGAATTTTAAAAAGATAATAAAAAAAACAATTATACACTAACAAAACTAAAACAAAAAAATTGGTAAACAACATTAACAGCAACAACAATATGAACAACAAAACTAATTATTTATTAATATAGAGAAAGATTATTCACAAACATTAACAAACAAATACCCTGAATTTTAGTCTATTTTGATATATTATTGTCCATATATATATACATATATATATATATATATGTACACACACACACACAAACATATATATACATACACACACACGCACATTAGCAGCAGTGCCTGGGCTGGGTTTCTAAAAAGGAAGCAGAAAATCTGACATAGCTTACAATCTTCTCCTTGAAAAGATGTGCACCTATGCAAAATTTCTGCTACCTAGGTGCAATTCTGTGGCCTACAACTTGGAACATACATACATTCACTTCATATATATATGTATATACATATTTATTTATAGATATATATACATATAAATATAGATATATAAATATATATATATATATATATTTATTTATAGATATCGATATATAAATATATATATATTTATTTATAGATATAGATATATAATATATATATATTTATTTATAGATATAGATATATAAATATATATATATTTATTTATAGATATAGATATATAAATATATATATATATTTATTTATTTATAGATATAGATATATAAATATATATATTATATATATATTTATTTATAGATATAGAAATATATATATATTTATTTATATATATATATATATATATATATATATATATATATATATATTTATTTATAGATATAGAAATATATATATATATTTATTTATATATATATATATATATATTTATTTATAGATATAGATATATAAATATATATATATATATATATATATATATATAATATTTATTTATTTATTTATATTATATATATATATATATATATATATATATATTATATTTATTTATTTATTTATATATACACACATAAACACATACATAAATATATGTAAATGAATAAATATATACTCTTGTGAGTATGTGTGTATATATATATATATATATATATGTATGCATGTATAGACAAGTCAACAAATTATTCACAGTGATCAATGATCAGTGAGAAGATAAGTCCATCAAAGCATAATTAATTACCAATCACTGAGTTCATCAATCAACTAATATTTGAAATGATCTACTAATAACTAATCATCGATCAATCAAATTGTTATACAATTAAAAAGTGATCAATGAATCAGCATTAATTCGTGTTCAGTCAAATCAATCAATCAATGATCTATCAATAGATTGATTAATGAAACTGATCAATTCATAATAATAGTAAATTGGAAGTGGGTAGGGGCAGGGCAGGGAAATCAATAATTGATCAATACGGAAGGGATTATTTCATGAATCAATGATTAATTTCAATCCATCAATCCATTGATAAATTAGTGATCACTGAATAAAAAGTGAACTAGACAAGCTGTGTGTGTGTGTGTGTGTGTATGTGTGTGAGTGTGTGTGTGTGTGGGTGGGGTATGAAAATAATTTTGGCATGACACATTAAACTCCCTGCTCTTCATTAAAAAGAATTCAGATAGAAATGAAAATTTAAAAAATGGCCGAAACTACCATGGTAACAAGGATGATGAGGATGATGATGGTGATCTTTATGATGACTAGGTACTGTCCATCTCTCTTCCTTCTCAGCAACCACTACGGTATGGCTTCCACAGAACCGGATCTACATAACACACTAGCAATCTCACAAACTGGGAGAACTTTGGTGCTTGATACAGGACAAAGCTTTTCATAAGGACCTTCCTATCTAATTTAGCATGGGCCTAAAATTTTAGGGGAAATATCAGTGTAATCTCAACTGGAAACAACCAACCATAACTAAATGTTGCCAAGCATTTAGTGTGTTATTTCAACTCTTCCTGCCACAGAGATGCTGATGATAGTGATAATGATGATGATGATGATGATGATGATGATGATGATGATGATAGTTCTTCCTACTGATTTTTTCTTTTTTTTTTTGAGTGGGGGGCACTAGTCGATTCTATTGAACATGAGAGGGTAAAAGGTAAAATTTACCTTGACTGAATCTGAAGTCAGAACATCAAGCTAAAAGAAATACCACAAAGCATTTTGTTTAGTGTGCTAATAATAACAACAACAATAATAATAATAATAATAATAATAATAATAATAATCCTTTCTACTATATGCACAAAGCCTGAAATTTTGGATGAGGGGACTAACCGATTACATTGACCTCAGTGTTTCACAGGTACTTATTTTATCGACACCGAAAGGATGAAATGCAAAGTCAACCTCGACAGAATTTGGATTCAGAACACGGAAACAGACAAAATACTGCTAAGCATTTCACCCAGCATGCTAACAATTCTGCCAGCTTGCCACCTAAATAATAATAATAATAATAATAATAATAATAATAATAATAATAATAATAATAGGAGATTTATTAACCATGAACATGTTTTAGATCTTAAGCATTAGTGCTAACTTTGGACAATGCAAGGGATAATGATGATGATGATGATGGTTGTGGTGGTGGTGATGGTGATGTAGATTGATACAACTGGTGTCTTTGGTACTGAAATATACATTTAAAAAAAGGGAGTGAGTGAGCCAGAATATCAATCAGGTGTACAGACAATGAGGATGACAAGATGAAATAAGATAATGATGATGGAAGATGACCACGACTGCCCATGTGGTTAGCAAGTCCACTTGGCGTTCACGGTCAGTCCCACTATATGACATCTTGGGGAAACCCTTGCACTAGAGTCCTATAGCCTGAGGCTAACCAATACCTGTGAAGTGAATTTAAGTGATAGGCAGAAACTCTACAGAACCCATCAGATATATACATCTGTTTATTATATCAAAAGCTAATAGTTTATTCAAGTTCTGTCTATAGTTAAACACATCAGTTGTGACCAGCTGTCAGGTGAAACTTAAATAAACAATAAACTTTTACTTTCTGATATGATAAACATACATTTGCTCTCTACTCTCAAGTGTTGAATGGCTTATCAGATAATGTTTGGATGCTATATAACATACACTATACAAGAATCATATATTTTACAATTCTAACATTTTGATAAATGTATAAGCTTACATGTACGTATGTGTGTATTCTTAAACAAGAATATCGTTGACAGGGACTTCAAAATTTTGACCAGTTAAGCCATCATTGGCTGTCCGATAATGGTTTAACTGACTGAAACTTTGAATGTCACGGTTGACAATATTCTAAAGAATAAATCTGTATTGTATAAATGTATAGAGTAACCCCTCAGATTATTGTAAAATTGTTTTAATAATAACTTAATAACAAACATTAACACACACGCACACACATGTATGTATGTATGTATGTATGTATATATATATACATGCATGCATGCATGTGTGTTTGTGTGCATATATGTGTATGTGTTTGAATCTTGCTTTCATTCTTCAGTATACAAAAGTTCCAGTTTTCAGCAACTTCACTACTTTTAATGTATGAGACTCAATGGAATAAACTTTTCACTTGAAAAATGTGTAAGGAAGAGCATCCAGTCATAGAAAAACTGCAACAATAAGAATAAGAATCATCTAACCCATGCCAGCACAAAAAAAAAGAAGAAAAAAATCTGACACAAAAATGATGATGGCAACAAAAATGTATATGATAATTACTGTTATTAATTCAGAGAGGTTTGTAGAGCTGATTTAATACTCTTTCCATTAATACCAGACTGACACTTAAATTTATCAACCTAAAAGAGATTTACACTTACAGCATTACAAGATGAAACTGAATAATATAAAATAATGAATTTGGTTCTTCATTTCTACTTTTCCAATTAGTGATGTTTTGCTGTTGTTTAAACTTAAGACAAGAAACCTATAATTAATGGCATTCCATCTGTGATAAACCCGTTAGGTCCCAGCTGGCGGGGTGATTGCCTCCCCCTTTGCAAATATAAGGACACAGAAAATGAGTTAAAGCCGACAGGAAACGTCGATGTTTCCTAGGGCTAAATGACGTTGGTGTAATTCCCTTACAGGACTGTCACGTTGAGTTGACAGTATACAACCACTATATAGAACTACATTATTATTATTATTATTATTTTATTGTTTAAAGCAGCACAGTGATTTGAGGGAATTTAGTTATAATATTCAGCAGATCAAGTGACCTTCTTCATTGGCATACTATCTAATAATACTTTCTTATTATATGACTACACACATGATGCTTATTTATATTTTTTTCTTTTTTTTTTTTTGTAGATTTTTTTCAAAAAATGAAATGAGGGATATTAAGATTTTCATGCCTTCTGCAACAAGAAATCAAAACTAGAATAGCTTAAAAATATAAATGCTTTAAATTTTTGTTATCATATTTCTACTGAAATACACGGCCTTTCTTTCAATGAACTTTCAGAATAACGAATAATTTAGTAAAATAACATTTGTTATTATTAAGTTAGTGGTTAGGACGTAAACTAACATAAAAAGTTGACATGTTTCAATTTAGATCACTTTAAAGTATTAAATTTGTATCTATTGTAGAATTAGGGTGGTCTCAGGCAGGTTGCTATCAAAATGGGTTACATTCTGATTTTTAAAAAGACCATCATTTTATTATAATTGTTATTATATTATATAATCATTCTGATAATTAGCTTTTAAAATGATGTCACAATTGTAGACTCCAGCTTGGCCAAACTTTAAAACACATGCATGCATGGGTAAGGCACACCTTATTGGACTTCTGTGTCCATATAGAAATATACACTTTTTTTGGGGGGGTTTTGGATTTTTTTTTAAAATGGATTTTACGACAGTACAGTATTATTTTAAGGGAATCTTGAAAAGCTGAGTTGGGTCTGGCAGGATTTGAAATCAGAATATAATGGGATCTAATCAACTACCACAAGACCTTGCTACAGATCAATTGATAATCTTTTCTATTATAGACACAAGGCCTGAAATTTAGGTGTTTGGCAGGGGACGAGTCACTTACATAGATCCCAGTGCTCAATTGGTATTTATTTCGTCAACCCCGAAAGGATGAAAGACAAAGTTGACCTCAGTGAAAATTGAACCTAAAGACAGATGAAGTGCCGTTGAGCATTTTATCCAGTATGCAAACGATACTGAAGTTTCGCTACTTAATACCAATAATAATGTTTTATGAGTGGTGAATGGAGGAGTGTTCATTAGAACATGGTCAATTCATGTAGGGGAAGGGTACTGAAATGATCCCAGTAGAGTACGAGAGCTGAACATCGTCCTTCCCTAGTGGGATTCAAATTCAGAATACAGATTAACAAATTTAAATACTGTTAAGACATTTTATAAAACCTGGCATTCCACCATCAATTGCAACACTGATATTACAACAGATGCTAATTATTCTTTGAATTAAGTGATAGCACAGTTAAAGTTGGTTGTATCATCTACACCCATGATATATTATTGGTACTTGTTTTTCCCATTAACTCTAAAGGAATAATAGGATGAAGGATTTGTGTTTACCATTTCAATAATTTGAGCTTAAAAGACAGATAAAAAAAATTCTAAATAATAGAGTAACTGTGTGGTAAGTAGCTTGTTTACCAACCACATGGTTCTGGGTTCAGTCCCATTGCGTGGCAGCTTGGGCAAAGCCTTGTGAGTGGATTTGGTAGACGGAAACTGAAAGAGGCCCGTCATATATATGTATATGTATATATATATATATATATATATATATATATATGTATGTGTGTGTGTGTGTTTGTGTGTCCGTCCCCCCCACCCAACATCGCTTGACAACCGATGCTGGTGTGTTTACGTCCCCGTAACTTAACGGTTCGGCAAAAGAGACCGATACAGTAAGTACTGGGCTTAAAAAGAATAAGTCCCGGGGTTGATTTGCTCCAACATGGCCGCAGTCAAATGACTGAAACAAGTAAAAGAGTAAATGCAAGGTTACAAATTTCCATGGAAAGTATTCATTCAATTGAACCAACAAGTCTGATGTCTTTTATTTATTTTTTTTCTTTTTGGTAAGTAAACTTGGAAGAAATGTAAAGTCAAGAACTTAAAATATAGAGGAATAAACACAGATACTGATGGTCTACTGTTTCTACCATTCAACTAACTTTTACAAGGTGCAATAACATTACTTTCTACTACAGGTACAAGGCCTGATATTTTAGGGGAGAAAAACAGTCAATTACATTGACCCCAGTGTTCAACTGGTACTTATTTTATCAGCCCCGAAAGACGAAAGGCAAAGTTGACCTCAGTGTGTAAAGCTGGAGGAAATGCTTCTTACCTATTTCTTTACTGCCCACAAGGGGCTATACATAGAGGAGACAAACAAGGACAGACAAATGGATTAAGTCAATTATATTGACCCCAGTGTGTAACTGGTACTTATTTAATTGACCCCGAAAGGATGAAAGGCAAAGTCGACCTCGGCGGAATTTGAACTCAGAACGTAGCGGCAGATGAAATACCACTCAGCATTGCGCCCGACGTGCTAATGTTTCTGCCAGCTTACCACCTTGAAATGCTTCTTACTATTTCCTCCAGTATACTAACATTTCTATGAGCTCGCCACCCTAAAAAAAAAAGGTAAAATGCTAAAAAAAAAAGCTTAAGGAGCAAGCAATGTATTTAAGTGAATTGACCCCGAGAGCATGGAAAGGACATTGACCCGAGAGACCGAGACTGAGTATCAAAGAAGAAGTAGGCAGGAATCTTGATGGATGAGACTTACATTCAGAACATAGACGGGATATGACTACCATATTTACTTGTGTGTAAGTCACACTATTTTATACTTGATTTAAAGTCAAAAAACTGGGGTGTGACTTATACAGGGGGCAAAGTTTATATCAAGTTTGAAGAGGGAGGGAGAAAGATTTGTACCAGGATTTAATACTAAATTCGACGTGTAACACACGTGCAAGTAAAAACAGTAAAGGAAAGCAAAAAAAAGTAATCCAACGTTTAGCCATTCTGATCAATTTACTGCCTTTTAGAAAGGGTAAAATATTAGAAATGGTTTAAAAAATAATCTTACTTCTGTTTCGGAGAGAACTTTAAATGTGTAGATCACACCATTGACACAGTAGTTGAATAGAAATTAAACTAATAAGAGAAATTGCCTCGTTGTCGAAGAAGAAGAAGTGACAGTCGAAAACCACAAGTAAAAATATCATGTAGCTAGAACAGCACAAAACGAATGGGGTGGGCTAAGTGAGCTTGAAGTTTATTAGTGATGTTCTAAGTATTTAAGAATCAGGGGTCATAAAACATGTAAAAGCTTTCTGATTTACAAACCCATGTAAATTATAGAGGCAAGAACAAAAAAAGCAGCCATAAAAACCACTGATTATGATGATAATTATTATTATTATTATTATTATTATCATCATCATCAACATCATTATTATCATTAAGATTGTGTTTATGATATTACTGAAGATGTGGGGGAGGGATTTGCAATGATATTTATATCAAATTAATATTATATCCAAATAATTTAACACCAAAAGTGTTTGTAAAATAAAGAAGGAAAAAAAAAACCAATTTAGAAATAAAATGTTTTAAAAAAATAAAGACTTGTACATCAATAAATACCCGTGTAATTCTGGATGGATTGTTGCATGTGCGCGCCATATGTGTTATGCAACCTCAGTTCAAATGTTGTTGCATGAGTGAGAATTAAAATGAAGTGCGACAAATACTTTGAAAGTTATAAAGAATTTGGGAATTCTTGTGTCAGAGACACAAAAACAGATCAAAAGTATATATGCATGTATGCACTCGTGAGTAAGTGTATGTGTGCATGAAGTGTTTAAAACACATTCAACATATATACAAATTTTGGTTGAATATGTATATGTATCTATGCAAGTATTTATATATGTATGTATGTACTTAGGTCTGTTCCTTAATCAGTTTTAGCCGTCGTGGCTAAGAGAACACTGGGGCAGTGCTTCATGTGTATACACGTAGGTATCTGCAGTTAATATTTTAAATCAATGTGGATTTATCCAATCAGATATTTACAATTTCTCAACTTACAATGAAGATGTCCAGCTCCCTACAAATTTGGATAATGATGCTATCCTATAGAGTTAGTATGAGCAGATTTACGTCTTTTGTGAAAAAAAAAATGCATATGTATGCTTATACCCAGATATATACACCTACTCATACAACTGCATATTTGTACATTATATATATATATATATATTTGTATCTTGGTGAACAACTTTGAACTGGTTGTATTGAAAAATTATTGTTATAACTTAAATTTATTTTATCGAAGTTTCTTCATATTTGCATATCAGACTCATAGTTCCACTCGGTAAAAAAAAGAGTTCTTGAGTTCATCTTCATCAAAATTTCCAGACTATCTCAGCTTCACCTTCAGGATGTAGTGTGGTTTGGGTTTCTATGCCAAAAACATACAAGGCCACTGTAAAAACATGTCAGTACAGAAGCTGAAATTAACCCCTACATAGTAAATAACAGGCTGAGATAGGCTGGAAATATTGGTGAAGATGAATTTGGGAGCTTTATAAGGGTCCAATATGGAAATGTGAAGAATCTTTTAAAAAATATTAAATTAGAACATAAGTCATATTTTCAATACAATGTGTGTGTGTGTGTGTGTGTGTGTGTGTGTGTGTGTGTGTGTGTGTGTGTGTGTGTGAGGGTAAATAATACCTATTTGTTGTTTGTTCCTTCTTGAGCCATGCCTGACTCATTAGGGCCGGTTTCTCGGTTTCCTTGGCATATAGGTTCCCCACCTGGACAGGACGCCAGTCCGTCGCAGGTAAGCTGCAAGATGCAGGAGGAAAGAGTGAGAGAAAGTTGTGGCAAAAGAGTCAGCAGAAGTTTCGCCATTATCTTCTGCTGGAGCCACGTGGAGTTTAGGTGTTTCGCTCATAAACACACATACATCACCAGGTCTGAGATTCAAACCTGCGATCTCTCGACCGCTTGTCTACTGCTCTAACCACTGGGTAATGTGCCTCCACAAATAATACCTATAGTGACAAAATATACAGTTTAGATCTTATTATCCGACATCTCACCAGAAACAGAATATATATATATATATATATATATATATATATTACATATATATATATATGTAGGAGAGACAGAGAGAGAGAGAGAGAGTGGGGCTACAGATGATCACCATAACAACTTGCTCAGTCTATATTATTTGGAAATGTACCACACTGCCCAAACAAACCATAAATATTGCAGCTTTTATATATGTACATATGTGTGGTTCTCTTGTGTGCGCGTGTGTGTGTATGAACATGTATGTACATGTATGTATGATGACTGAGAGTCTGTGTGCAAAAAGGAACCTTCCACATAAAGTTTTGGTTGACATAGATACAATCTGTGATTGCACAGGAGACAAGTGATTAAGGTTTCAACACAAAAATCAGTGATCAGTAAGGAGTGTGTGTGTGTGGGGTGGTGGTTTGCACAGCATGCACGTCTGTGGGTGCATGTGAAGTCGTACACTCACAGACACACATGAGCATACACATGCAACCATATTTATGCATAAACATCTATCAGGCTTTCATCACTCTCTTCCTCCCTCTCTCTCTCTCTCTCTCTCTCTCTCTCTCTCTCAATATTATCGATATGTACATGTGTTCACATAACTATGTACATAACCTGTATAGTAAATATATAAACAGGACAAATTTTAAGTATTTCTTCATAGACTGAAAAATGATGAACAAACCTTAATTGATTTTCAAACCTTATCGGGCTCTCATGAGAGATGTCTACATCAATTTAACCAATCCCAGAGAAGCAAACAACCAATGTGTATGTATAAGGATGCGTGTGAATATGTATATTATAATTTGTATATATGTGTATATTATAATTCGTTTTTGAATTTGGTTTGCAAGATTCTTTATATGATTATTATAATTTGTATATATGTGTGTGTAATTAAATGTATATGTATGCACTGAAGTTGAAGCATTGTTTATGGCACTAGTTAAGTATTAATACTACTAATACTAATACTATTATGTTAATGAACTACCACAACTAGTTATTACTAATAGTAGTAAAAAAAAAGAAAAACACAGTTAATACTGACATAATGTAAAGACCTGTGTTTGATCTGGAAACCTCAGGGAAGTAGCACAGAAGACTGGAGTTAGGGAAAAGGAAAGGAGAATGCTAAGAATGCCAATGATGATTGGTAATATAAGTCATGCTACCAAAACTGAATACTGCCTTTATTTGCAGAACTAGATATCAAGGAAACGAAATGTCCACAGGAAGCACTATGAATTAATGAGGGTTTTTTTTTTTCTGACATAAGACACGTATTTTTATCCCTGCCCATTG
Organism: Octopus sinensis; assembly: GCF_006345805.1. NCBI lineage: Eukaryota > Metazoa > Mollusca > Cephalopoda > Octopoda > Octopodidae > Octopus > Octopus sinensis. The sequence continues at coordinate 133,971,777 of NC_042997.1, read as the reverse complement.
CCTGTTATGACAGAGAGAGAGCCTAACAACAACAACAACAACAACAACAACAACAGCAGCAATCATAATGACCATCACTACCAGTATAAGCTAGTGAGGGAGCTCTGATGTGGCTACTCAACATACCAGCAAGAGTAGCCAGCTATCCCTCCAACCAAACATTAATGTTTTAGATAAGGGGGAAATAGACATTACATAACATAGACCCCCCCCCATATCATCTAAAACAATGGGATGATCCAGGTTGGATTACCTTGGATCATCAGGTCTGTTTGATCAGGTTCGACCTAAGGACTAAATCACAGCAACAACAACATCAACAATTAATACCAGTATGAGCACTAAAACTTCTAAACCAAGACATTACTATGGAAATAGTTATAAAAGTTAATGAAACATTCTGAAAGTGCAATACTCTAATTGGATACTGAAATATATATATATATGTATGTATATATATGTAAATGTGTGTATATATATATATATATATATTATATATATATATATATATATATATTATATATATATATATACATACATATACATATATATATACATGTATACACACACACATATATATATACAAGTATATATATATATATATATATATATATACACACATATATATATACATACATATGTGTGTGTGTGTGTGTGTGTGTATATTTCCCTTTTTTAATTTTGGGTTTTTAAAGACAGCAAACCGAGCAATGCTTGAACAGAAATATAACAAAAAGACTGGAAACAACTTTTAGATTTGTTAAACAGCAACAAGAACAAGAATATATAAACCGATATACATTATGTTGGAGAACAGTTTTACAGCTGGAGAAAGAGCTGGTTTTGAAGACCCGTTTCAACCTTTGTGAGCAGAATGGAGGAAAGCTTTGAATGACCATGACAATTGTGATGTTAAGAATAAGGACAATGATTATTATTATTATTATTTAGTAATTGTAGTAGTAGTATTTAAGTAGACACAGTAGCTGTGGTGATGGATGTGATGGTTAAACATTGTGAAATTAATAAGGGGGTTTATTTATACATGATGCAAAATACATACCTATCCCCTGCCTATTGCATATCATGTCAGAGAGCCAAATAACAAAAATAACAACCGTCGCAACCAAAACCAGTGCCTGCATATGCCTGTTGGGGGATCTGCTATTTGTCCACTTAATTTGCTTATAGAAACAGCAGCCAAATCTCCCCCCAAACCAAACTAGTTGAAGTCTGTGTTAGCAACCAGAGAGTTAATGGCCAAAATACTAGAGCTTATCTCTTCCATACACCGAAACAAATTATTATACTTTTGAACAATGTTAGATTCCACCAGCTGAAGAATTCTATGGATACGTGAGAGTATGTGTACATGAATGCATGGGTGCCACATCTGAAAGTGCTTGTAAGTGTCACATTAAAATTTGTGTGCTTGTGTACATTGTTAAGTATCTTTGGGTTAAAGTAAAGCATGGCAATGTACATGAATATGCACTGAGTATTTACAGGAACTTGCTGCATTCTCTGATAAGAACCTCAGTACTTTCTGTCATTAACAATAATCAGAAGAATACACAAGACAGGCAAGAGAATGGGAACAAAGCAAAATATGAAAAAGAAAAAAAAAAAAACATCTGAAGAATAACAGGGACAAAAAACATTTCCAAACAGCATATTAAATATAATATGATTAATATCTAATAGTAACTATATCAAATGGAATAAAAATAATAAAAAGGCTGTGTGTGTGTGGATATATAAACATACATTATACACACACACACAAACACATAGAGGGTTTGGACAAAATAATGGAAACACCTATCATCATAATTTTGAAATATCAATAAAACCATCAAAAGCTTGTTTCTTTTGTCTTTTGATTTGTTATTAGTGTTGCTTAATATGTTTTGCTAAAATTGCCGGGTTTTTTTTTTTTTCAGATATCATCAGAAAAAGGTAATTAAAATTCATTAAAATGATAGATCTATCAGACTTTCAAAGAGGTCAAATTGTTGGTGCTCGTATGGTAGGCGTTAGTGTAACGAAAACAGCTGAAATGTTTGGTCTATCAAGAAATACTGTCTCAAAAGTAATGGCAGCTTTTGAGAAAGAGGGAAAAACCTCCTTGTTGAAACAAAACTCCAGAAGAAGACCAAAACTTTTAGATAGGGACCGTCGGACTCTTACATGAATTTCTAGAAAGGATCACAAAAGTACAGCTCCCAAAATTACTACAGAGCTTAATGACCACCTTGAGAACCCAGTTTCCACAAAAACTGTTCACCAGGAGCTGCACAAAGCCGAATTTCATGGGAGAGCTGCAATCAGAAAACCACTACTTTCAAAAGCAAACATTACTAAGGGTTTAGAGTGGAGTAAAAACCTACAGAATTGGTCCCTAGAGCAGTGACAGAATGTTATTTTCTCAGACAAGTCATCCTTTACCTTATTTCCAACCACCAGCCGAGTATACGTGTGGAGACAGCCAAAAGAAACATTTGACCCAGACCGCCTTCTTCCAACTGTTAAACATGGAGGAAGATATGTGATGATCTGAAGGTGGGGGGGTGTTGGTGGGGCTATATCTTGGAAATATGCCGGCCCAATTGTTTTCTTTCATGGCAGAATTAATAGTCAAGACTATTTAAGCATTTTATCTGATCAAATTCATCCTATGGTTGCTGAACTATTTCTGGAGGGAAACGCAATCTTTCAGGATGCTAATGCACCAATTCACACAGCTAAAGTTGTTACTGAATAGCATGAGGGACATTCTAGTGAAGTTGAACATCTTATCTGGCCACCACAGTCCCCAGATCTCAATATTATTGAACATTAATGGTGCATTTTAGAAAAACAAGTAAGGAGTCAATATCCTTCACCATCATCACTACAAGAACTGGAGACTGTTTTAGCTGAAGAATGGACAAAAATTCCTTTGGAAACAATTCAAACTTCGTACAGAAGTATAGAATTCAAGCTGTAATTACTGCAAAAGGCAGCCTATGCCATATCAAAATAAATTTCGTCCAACACTTGTATATGCACATGTATATATATTATGACATATCTAAATGTCTACATGATACAAGAATCTAGAGTATGGCCAGTTGATGCTAAAACAAATGTGTCATAAATAAATGAGTGTTTTAATGTACTTGCGTCATATTTTAATGTTTGCGTATGTATCTCTCTCAGGGTGCTTGTGTATATATGTGTATGTATGTATTTATTGAACTATTTTTGTCAAAAAATTTTGTATTCAATACATAATAATACAAACGTTGAGTTTTAAATTCTTTTGAAACTTATATTTGTAATCACTACAATTGTTTCAATACAATGTAGTTCTCCAGCCGTTCACACACTACAGAAGCTGCAATGCAAATCTGACCGTAGGTATAATACTAATGTTGGATCACACTGGGTGAAATCTGAAGTTGGATGAGCTTTATACTGTACTCTACTACATTCTTAACAGATAGAACCTAACATACTGACACACATGTATGTATGTGTGTGTGTGTGTGTGTGTGTGTGTTTGTTTGTTTGTTTTCCCTTAAATTCAGATTTGGCGAACTTTTGTTCCATTCTTTCTGATATGAACAAATAACCAAAACGTTACTAATTACTCCGTATGCTAACCTAAAAGCTAATCTAAATGTTGGTTCCTTCATTAACGAATACATAAATCCTGCAGGTATTAAGGAATTGTATAACATGTAAGCTGACAAATGTACACAGCATAATTGACAGCAATGCATTGCAGGTAATAACGAGCACTAAAAGCAGATGGAGTGAAAAGAAGGACCGTTATATTAACCAAACGTTATTTAATCTATTTGCAATCACTGCACTGCAAACTTGGCAACTATATAACAAAAGACCATATAAATATATGTGTGTGCATGCATGTGTATGTTATCCAAATATTAGCCACTGAAGAATATACAGGATCCAGCAAATTGCCATTTTTCGACTAGGCAGTCTGGAGACTTATAGTTTAAGAGAGAAGAATGGGAGTTGGGGGTGGAAAACGAAGAGAAAAAAAAAAAAAAGAAAGAAACCCAGCTGTGCCACACCTTTGCACTACTTACCCACCACGACTTTTGGCAGGCCCAAACTCAGATCAGTGAAGGCAGTAAAAAGTTACATATAACAAAGGCACCCAGTCACCAAGTACAGTTAACGACCTTCTCCACTACTCTCATCATCATCATCGTCATCACCACCACCACAGTTATTATCATCATCATCATCATCACTACCACCATAGTCACTAATATTATCATCACCACAATCATTACAGACATGATAATGATGATGATCATCATTATCATCGCTGCTCTTTATTAACGTCATGTTCCAGGAGAAAAACTATTGTGACATATGAAATAGCAGTTGTAGGAACCCCCCAACCCCCCAAAAAAATTGAGAAACATTCCTTTTCTGTATGCTTAAGGGAATGCATTAGTACTTGCCAGTATTTTCATATTTTTCTAATTTCATATATACACACATACATATACATCATATATATATATATATATGTTTGTACAATATATTTTTTATTTCTTAAAATTTTATTTTGCTGGCTTTTTTTTTTGTCAAGTCCTTGCTCCCAGGTAGAATAGATTAAGAAAAATCAAAAAAAAAAAAAAAAAGAGCAAATATATTAGAAAAAGTTTTCAAAAATAGTTTACAAGAAAAAAAAAACAAAAAACACCCACGGAAATAGAGCTGCCGCTCTTAAATTCATTCCAACAAATATGAGGTAGAAAGTGTATATACACAGGTGTGTGTGTATGTATGTATGTGTGTGTATGTGTGTATATATATATGTATGAAACACGTCATGAACATGAAGATATGTAATTGAACATGTGACAGTTTGTATACTTGAGTGAATGTGTGAGCATATGTGTATGCTGTGTGAGCGTGGATGTGTTTTCTGAAGCCTGTATCTGGAGAACAATAGCTGCATATAGACAAGCAAGCATAACATTATAACATGAATTGTATAAGAATGTATACACACATACACTCTCACTATATCTCTCTCTCACACATACATACATAACATTCCATACATTAAAAAAATTTTTTTTAACCATCCATCTCTCCCCCATGTATGCACGTGTGCTGAGTTTTATTTCCTGCAGTAATAATTTTTTGCCATTGGATCAGCTTCCTACACTGAAACACTGTAAAAAAACAGGAGCTGAATTAGAGCTTGCATTTTTTAATGCTATATATATATATATATATATATATATATATGTATATATATATATATATATTGTACCTTTATTTTCTTTGGAATCAGCCGATCTCTGCTGAGAGAGGTTCCCTGTTCAGCAATTGTGCCTACGCACATATACAAACTCACATATACATAAACACGCTCGCTCACACATATCAATGTTATTATTTGGTCGTGTTTAATCATAAAAAATTATAGAAACCAAAATATTTACTGATGATAGGACTATTAATTAGTACAATCAAATTTGTGAACAACGTAAAAGTTGAAAAGGATACGGGCTGAATAAACAGCTAACATGAAACATAAAGCCGTACCCAAATACACTAACATATATGTATACGCCCACATATACATGTAGGTATATACACTTTAACCACTGGTTCAGCGAACCCACTCTTTTTAATTTCTCATGGTAAGGATAATTACGAAAAAAATTTTTTTCCAAAACTGCCGTATCTGTAAAGTTGGATAACTCTCTCTCAAGAGAAGTGAGTTATCTCCCCTAACAAGTAACTTCTGAGTATTATTTACAATTGCAAGAAAAATGTGTTTGGTCTTCTAGTCGTCTACGTTATGTAGAGTGAAACAGAGCATAAAGAATGATATTATGAAACCAATAGTACACTACACAATCACTTCACTCGTTTTGCTTGATATGAAGTTATAAACACACACATGTATACGTGTGTGTATGTGCATAGCTATGTATGTATGTATTTATTGAACTATTTTTGTCAAGTTGAATTAAATTGGGCTGTTTACAAAATTCTGTATTCAATTCATAATGATAATACAAAAGTTGAGTTTTAAATTCTTTTAAAACTTGACGCTACAACCGTTTCAACTTACAGGATATTCGAGTTACAATATGTACTTTTCACTTGGTAATATTATAGAACCAACACACACAACACAATCAGTGAGTGTTGTGGGTGTGCAAGTATGTATACGTGTATATTTGCATGTGTGTGCATTATTTCATTAGTTACTCTGCAATTGTAGATATTATCAGCTGATCAATACTCATGAAAATCATCATGAACTCCACCATCACTACCATCATCATAAACTTCAATCTTAATGATTTGAAATTTTGGCCCAGGGCCAAAAGTTTTTAAGGGAGGGGGAAATCAATTTCAATGCCCCCAATACGTTTTTGGTAGTTATTTAATTGCTCCCTAAAAGATCCAAGGTGAAGTAGACCGCATCAGTTTAACTCAAAATGTAAAGACAGGATGCTATGCCACTAAGCATTTTGGCCAGCTCACAGCATTATAGTTATCACCATTACTCTCATTGTTACCTATGCTGTTGATAAAATTTGTGCTCAATTTTCTCTTTGTATTTTAATTATTGCTATATATATATATATAAAGCTATATCCATGATTTTCGTTTCCTTTCTTTCTTTTATCAGTTTCTATGAATGGTTTAGAAACCATTTATTATAATTATTATTATTATTATTATTATTATTATTATGCAGCACGGATTTTTGTCAGTGAACAGGTCGCGATCTTATAGCAACGAAAATATTTTGACAAATTAAACTTAAATGTTGAAGTGAATCGAACAGCTTTTGTGTGTTTCTTAAATGGCTTACCAACACCTTCCATGCTGCAATTGTTTTCGTTCCAGCACACGATCTCAGATCAAATCACTTGCTATGCAAGTACATCTCTGTAATTATTATTATTATTATTATTACCACCATCATCAGTATCGTCAATATTATTATTACAATTTCAGCAAAGTTATCATCACCATCATCATTGTCGTCGTCGTCGTCATTTTTTTATGTTTGCCTTTTCCATGTTGTCATGGGCTGACTGAGACTTGTTGAGGCAGTGTAGTATGGCAAATGCTAAATATGCATATACGAGGGGGGTACCCAAAAGAAACTGGAAATTTGCAATATTAGTTTATTCACTTAGCTTTAAGAGGTTTACACTTCAAAGTTTTCTCCATTTGAAGTGATGCATCGGCCCAGAGGTGTATTCCATTGTTTAAAGCAGATCTGGAAGTCTTGAAAAAGTGATGCCTTTTAACGCCTCTGTCGTTTTTTTTCTTCACCTCTTCCACATTTGCAAAACGTTTTCCTATAAGGATGCTTTTCATTTGGTGGGGGAGGAGACAAACAACGTCACAGAAAGCAAGATCACGTGAAATGGGAGGGAAGGTAAGCGGGGTCATGCCATTTTTGGCCAAAAAACTGCAATTAAGTGAAGCACAAATTATGCTGCAGCATTTTTTTATTCGCAATTCCTCGCTCAAAATTCATTGGCACGAGCTCCAGGGCACACCATTCATATCAACAAGTTTGTCAATTGTTCAGTGCCAGTCCTCCAAGATCAGCTTATAAGTTTTTGTGATGTGTCCATTCATTCAGGAGGTCGTTGATCGCCTTGAATGAGATTGGTCTTCAAGTGACAAATAACCATTCCCAAAGTGTGTTTTGCTCATGGCAGTGTCCTTGTAAGGTGTTTGAAATATAACAACTGTTTCAGCTGCTGTTTTCAGAAAACAAAATTTCATGCAAGCAGGCTGTTCCTTCATTTCAGCCATCGCAAAAATCAACAGACAGGAGAGAAGCACTGTAAAACAAAGACACACACCATGTGGCAGTATGACCTCACTGGATGTTACCAGTTGGCAGGTGGATGCCTGAGGGTTGCATCAAGTGGCTTCTAG